>NC_072734.1:40354415-40432372 GCF_026930045.1 Uloborus diversus
ATCAAATTTATCTTTTCCGGGACATGAAGTAAACCGGCAGGGACGCCGGGATTTTGTTTAAACACCGGGACTGTCCCGGTCAAACCGGGACGTCTGGCAAGCCTACTTGTTAGGACTTTTAATCAAGTAAGTGCAATTAAAAAAAAAATCACACCCCGATATTACGAATAACCCCGATTTAACGTAAAAAAGTATCGGTCGCGATAAATTCGTTAAATTGGTGCCCGACTGTATAAGATAAAATGGGTCGGGTAAAACTATACTAAGTTAGCAAAACTTACCTGATTGCAGGCCTTTTGTCCAAATATCGCAGCAAGAATACCATCCTCTGTGGTATTTATATCGAGGGTAATAGTATACTCTTTTGTAATAATGGCCACCCCCACCATATCTGCGATATCCATAGTAGCGTTTGTAAGCTACAGTTGCAGATACCGTTAAGAGAGCCAGAAGCAAAACGAACTGAAAAAAAAAAGATAGCGTATGTGGTCATTTAGGAAAAAGAAGGTCAATAGATTAATAATACTTTATTTGTTTATTTATTTTCACGACTACATGTTTTATTTTTTTTTCACAACTTACCCTTAATTTTGAAGTTTTTGGCTCACAATAATTATGAAAGAAATACAGTCAACTCTCGATAACTCGAAGTACCAAGGAACCGGCTACCACCTTCGAGTTATCGGAAGTTCCTTTCCCAGGCTTCTCAAGCATATTTTTTTATTTTCTTCTTTAGGAATAGTGCACAAGAAGTAGATTATAACGCTTATACTTTAGATAAAACTAATTAATAGGACAAAATAAAAATATCTTTACTGAGAATATATTTTATTAATATACTTCAAAAAAAAAAGTAAGTTTTTTTTTGACAGCTTACATTTTTTTATCGCATTTTAAAACTTTATTAAGTTTTAGAACACAATTCGACCAATCCACGTTAAGGGCTGACGTTAAGGACTAATTTCCAGGTACTGTAGTGAAATATTTGCAAAGTTTGATACTTACTGATTAGTTGAAGGTGGTAAAAAAATTTCTCAATTCACCTAGTCCACATCAACAAAGATTTCAAAAAGATCCTATTCGTCGGTCACTTTAGCTTCATTATCAATGCTGTTTATGAAATCACAGCTCTTAAAGCAGGTTTAAGTAGTTTCTGTCTTTAGCATAACTTCTCTCTTGACTTAAGTTCGCATGGCTTTTAAGCGTCTTTTTGTCCTAAAAGCACGATTATTTTCAGTCATCCAGAAAATAAACGATCAAGAGTGTCCCAATCGGCTACTTTCCATGCAATCTTTCACCATTGTGAGCATTAAGGAACAATATCGTAAATTAATTATCTTCTTCATACAAGCTAATAAGAAAAAAGTTTTTTTTTCTTATTTTGGCTGCATTTTTGTGCATAAATTAAAACGAAACTTCCGTAAAATTCTTCGACTAAAAAAGAGCACATTCGAGATACAGATACAACTTTCCATTGAAAAAACTAAATTAATTTGAGACCGAATGAAAACTTCGAGATAAAGGAACATTTGAGTTTTAAGACTTCGAGTTATCAAGACTCGACAGTACAGAAAAGTAGAGAAAATCCAGACCTCATTCATCATCTTTGCGGACAGCGTATCACATTAATCACCTTCGCGAGCAGCGTATGGCCAAGCCAAGTTGCGCACCACTGATTTGAAATGAGATATTACGAGCTCTAAACGTTAACAATCATGTCTGCTGAAAACAGTAAATGACAGTAACCCCCCCGTAGTGGCTCAAATTAAAATTAGTGGTCCTTTAAAATAATTTGATGTCAAAGAATAAAAATTGATTTGTATCAATCGTTAAAAAGTTGTTCACTTTGGAAAAGAATTGTGAAGAAACTTCCGTTTCAGATTTGACAAGAAAAAAAAACCTTTTGATTGAAAATATGCTAAATATTAAGAGTAATAATAAGAAGAATAGTTTAAAAATCATTTCTAATGGCCCTTTTTTTTGCATTTTGTAGTCATTAAATGTCAAAAAAAAAAAAAAAAAGAATTATTTTCTATTGAAAAGTTTTCATGCGTGAAACTTGTTTTGATTACGTAACACCGGACCGATCCTCCACTCTTACATTATACTAATGCAGCCCAACTCCAGATTTTTCTGAAGAAGATTATTTCCGTTGATTGAAATATATTTTAAAATCTCTTTGAAACTTATTTTAAATCTGATAAAAGATTTGATTTTATCTTTTGATAAAAAGGAAATGTGTTCCATCTGGACCATCTTTTTTCAAGAGCTCAAACAAAAGATATTGATTGTTGATTATTGGCATAATCATGATTTTTATTTTAACATTTTATAATCGAAGAAATCTGTGTCGATTCACTTTCAAAGCGCAAGAAGAATGATCATTACAATGTGTGTATAATGTCTGTATTATTTTAATGATACAAACTATTGTTTGCATTATTAAAATAATGTAACCAATTGCTTTTATACTCATACCAGGTACAAAATTATGCATTTCTTACCTAAAAGAATTTTTTAAAACTTTTAAAACAAATTAATTTTTTAGACAGTGAGTGTGAACCAGATCAATTAGGTAACAACAAAGCCATTGCAAGACGAAATAAAATATCTGAACTAAAAACGATTTTGCCATTATAGTAACAAAATGACCTGGTTTTATGCCTGGTACTACTATAAGCATTTGTTTGCATTTCTCTCATAATGCAAGCAACACAGTTTGTAAGTCATAGTTCATTTCATGTTTTTCTAATCTCATGATATTTTTAATGCTTTGAAAGTGGATTGACGCGTAGCTTTCGTCGATTATAAAACATTAAATGGAAAGCATGCTTATGCCGGCTGAATTAATTCTCAAAATTTACCCTATATCTTAATTCAAATAAAATTTATCTTAATTTTTTTCTCAACTGCAAAATAACTTAGAAAGAATGTATAGTTCAGCTACAAAAACTGCTAAAGCTAGTGATTATGTATACATGAAAGAAAACCATTAAGATTTAAGTAGGTCTAATGTTGTAAATTGATGATACAAATTAAAAAATACTGTTAAATTTTTCAAGAACAAATATGAATAGTGAACCGTTTTACTGGCATGGTGCAGATGATGTTGGAATAATTACTGAGGATGAAGCGATAATGGTTCTTCCTTAGCCAACTATACATACACGCATTCATTTAGTGTTTCCAATTTTTTTTTCAACTTATAGTTTTGGCTAATTTGCTCAAATTGATCTTATTTAACTGTATACTTTCATTAAACACACCTTTATATGCAAAAGTAAAACATATGCACATAGGCTTTCAATAAATTTCGCAAATGTAATTGCTATGTTTTTTGTTTTAAAATTTTCCGTGATACACATTTAAATGACAGTAAATATCTCACAAATGATGCATTTACAAAAAAGTAATTCACACTAAAAATTTATATACTTTATCATGTAAGACCCTCTTATCCCTTTTTTAGATATACTTAGTTTAAATTTAAATAAAAGGGTGTGACCACTCACAAAAAATCGATTTTCGAATTTCTTCGGCGGCACCCCCCTAAAATGTGCCAATGGACTAGAAAACATGATTTGCAAAGTTTCAGTTCAATCCGATAATATTAACACGTGCCGCAAAGAGGCCAAAGTTACGAAAAACAGTGATTTTTAGCAAAAAATCGTAGTTTTTCTTCTTTAAAACCAAAACTCTTCATCCTAGAAACTTCGTTCTGTTCTCATTTTATAGGAAATTTTATTCTCGTGATGAGTTATCGTATCCATTTTTTAAACAAAATTTATAGAATGGTACTGGGCATTTTTCAGGTCAGGCCATGGAAGATATCATCAATAAGGAATTTTCGTGCAAAGATCTAAAAGCATTACAATATTCAATTACATTTATTTGCTCTTTGTTGATTTTAATTTATCCATTAAAAATGCTTCATTTTGAGTTACTTTAGAAATTAAATGCAACAAATTGCTGATTTAAAATAAAATAACTAAGCTAAAAATTACAAAAAGAAAAAAATGCATTTTATTGTTTACACTGTTAAATTATACATCATTATGTTATTACTTTTCATTGAGAAGATAAAGCGGTAATGGCTTCGATATGACATATTTTGATGAATGTGGAAAAATGTGCCTGCATTCGGACATAACTTGTAATAGAAATTGCCGTTAGTTAGAAATTAGTTTTAGACCTGTTTCAGCTGTGCCATTGACAACCCTTAAACTCTATCTTTTTAGCTTTAATATAATATTGGTTTTCACACTATTCATCAAGATCAGTATTTAAAAACTTTGTATCGATTTCGAATCTCTGTAAAAAAATGTATCTCTTAAAAAGTTTGAGGAGCAATGAAAAGATCTACTTATTTGATAGATTTTATTGTCCGATAAACTAAGTTTCTTTCAGGGGCTTGAGCTGTTCTTTTATATCCCTTTCATCACAATCATCTTCATTATCTCCTTACTTTGGATTTTAATTTTGCAGCCTTCTTTGTTTTGATCTTTTTTTTCTCTCCCTAAAGTATCATCAAAAAAGGGAAATGCAACCTTCTCTGAGTTCAGGGATCACAAATGATTAATTATTTTATGTAGTTCTGTGCCTATATCATCTTCATAAATACTCTTGTATTGAACCAAAGATTTTACTAACTGTCGATCTTGGTTGGGGGCCAAAGATGGATCGCAGCCAATAAACTATACTTTTCCGTAAATATTGTTGATAAACAACCAAGTACCTTCAATACCTTTTATCTTTAAATCGATTAAGGAAAACTGATCCCTGAGAAGATACATTTTTAAAGAGTATACGAGTTAGTGAGAAGCAAAGGAATGTAATTTAATTTTCGAGATAATCACTACAAATAATAGGGGAACGTCTCCTCTGCTTAGGGACGAGAGATGGTACGAGTAACTCTGGTAGGGGCTGTTATATAGCATGATTTAAAAAAAAGTTCAATGAAAGCCTACTTAGGATCTGGATCTGCACTTTAAACACATTTTATAAGGAACTTTAAAAAGTCCACTTACATCCCTTTGCTTCTCACTACGTCATATGGCCTTTGCCATCCATCTTGTGTGATGAATAGCGCCAGGTACTCGAAAAGTAACATTGTTTAGAAAAAGATTCCCTAAGTAAGTTAAGCAAAGTGGAATGAACTTCTTATAGGCATTCTTAAGCCGCTACTGTTTTTATTTCTCAAAAAGAGAGCTTAAAATTTCCCCTGGATTGCTTATTTTGTTTTTAATCTTCTATACTTGCTTTGAATTGCCTCTTATCTATACCATTCATCTTGAAATTCTTCAAAAACATTCGGTTGAGGACTAGTGGACGTACCTATTTTGCAAATCAAAACTGCTTTCAAACCAACTTCTAAGATGTGGTAGCGACATGCTAGATACAAACTTTTTCTGTAACAACTGTACTCACAAAACGCAGGTTTGTACTGCAGAAAGGAGCCATAAAATGAGTGAAATACACCGCCAGCTCAGTCATTTCCAGCCGAGGACTGCAGTTTCGTGCTTATTATCACGAACCATGACTCGCGTTCAATCTTCGAGTTGAACCGAACCATTGCTTCGGCCACTCGTCTGGTCTGCTAATTCTATATTAGCTACTAGTTTGTTTCGCACTCTTGGCTTCCTTAAGAGGTTTTCCATCTCCAGCTCAGTCACTTTCCTATGCCGGGCTGATGAGTGCTAATAAGCACGAAACTGCAGTCCTCGGCTGGAAATGACTGAGCTGGCGGTGTATTTCACGTATTTCTGCTTTAGCCCTGGATAATGGGCGGTAATTTACTGAACATAAAATGAGTGTCATTTTAACGAAAGCCCTAATAAGTCCTCATCTAAGAACACAGGCCACTTTCCTGGGAATCGTAGTTTTTCCTTTCTCTGGGAGGTCGAAAACCCTTACAAGACTGTGATTTTTAAGCTAGTGTTTAGCGCTGACCACCGAGGAGGAAAGCAACGTTCCGTATTTATGGCCTCTACAGCTAATTTCATAAGTTTTACATGCAGTTGTTTGTTTTAGCTTTGAGTTTAAGAGACATAACTATAGTACAGTGAAATTCTGTTGCAATGAACTTCAAATTACCAGAAATTTTCTTCGTTGTAACGAGGTTTTTAGTAGTAATTAAATTCAAGCAACGTAATGGAAATCAAATCGGAGCTGAAAAATTTCTTTCGTTGAAACAGATATTTCGTTGTATCGGTATTCGTTGTAACAGGATTTCACTGCATATATTTCTAATAATATTGCTGTTTTTGCTCTGATAGCTTAACATTGTAAGGAGGTTACAACCATTAACTAAAAGAAGCAATACAAATTAAATTATAATGATTCGTTCTTTTTACGCGATTTTAAGGGTATTAACTACGATCTGACTTGAAAAATCCTGAATAATGTTCAATCAATTTTACAAGAATTAAGATGATATTAGACTTAAAGAGAATAAAATTCCCTATAAAATGAGACCAGAACGAAGTTTCTAGAATGAATAGTTTTGGTTTAACAGATGAAAAACTACGATTTTTTGCTAAAAATTGCCATTTTTCTTAACTTTAGCCTCTTTGCGGCACGTGTTAATATCATCGAAATGACTTGAAACTTTCCAAATCACATTTTCCAGTCTATTGGCACATTTTAGGGAGGTGCCGCAAAAGATTAGTTGAAAAAAAGTTTTTCCCCATGTACCTTGTGACCACCCTAGTGACCACTTACCCCTTACCATGGGGTAAGTAGGACACCAATCCAAATTTTTTTTTTAATATAGTCGTTAAGAACATTTAAAGTATTATTTCAGAAAATCATGATGAACTTTTGTTCATTAATAATGTCCAAGATAAAATGAGACAGTAAGTTTAAGTTTTTTTGTTTCAAAAATTTTGTATAAGGTTTCAAAAACGAACTATTCTCAAAAGGGGCCCCACTTACCCCAACCAACCCTACATCCCTTTTTTATTTATTGTCTAAAAATGGAAGATGGAGAATAGGGCTCGACCGATGGCATTTTTTTGGCCGATGGGCCGATGCCGATTGTTGGCCGATTGTTCAAAGATAGCCGATGGCCGATGGCCGAAATAATCTTAATATATAAAAATCAATGTCCTGAGATAACATATATATATATATATATAAATATATATATATATATATATATCAACGCACAGCCGAAACCGCTGAAGCTTCAGACTTGAAATTTGGCAGGCATGTCCGCATGATTACGAAAGTAACCACTAAGAAAGGATTTTTTGAAATCTCAATTAGTTCGGGAGAAATTAATTAAAACCTCTTAATTTCTGCGAAATTAAAACCGGTCATTGAATATCAAATCCCTTATTTTCAAAGGCTTTCCTCCATTCAAATCATTATTCAGTACTTCATCTCAACTTTTGGTCGATAGCGAACTATAAATTTGATATTGTTTTTGTTTCTCACGTGATTCTTCGAGGCTTTTCTCAAGTCAAATCATAATGTTTCTGTCTTTTGCTTTCATTTTTTCAAAACTAGAAACGAAGTTTTTAAGAACATCATCACAGGCGGACTATCCTTTTGAAGTTAGAAGAGTGCAGTTTCCTGTTAAAGTTTGCTTTGCAATAACCCTTAATAAGTCACAAGGACAGACATTAAAAGTAGCAGGGATCAATTTAAGAGAAGACTTTTTTTCACACGGCCAATGTTATGTAGCTTGCTCCAAAGTCAGTTCATCAAGCAGCTTAATAATTTTAGCACCAGGGAAAAAAACTAAAAATGTTGTATACAAAGAAGTTCTTGCTTAAACATAGGTATAACAATAAAATGTGGATGGTCTGTGTTTGCAAAGATAATCAATACTTTAAAAGGATCGTTAATAACAGTTAAAGATCGGTTAAGGACAAAGGCATATATATTTAGTCCAGGGACCCCGGGATCCTCCCAAAATTAGGAAAAATTATAGGTAACTAGAGGACCCGACAGACGTTGTTCTGTTCAAACTTTGTAAATTGAAAAGTAAAAAAAATTCAATAAACTATCAAGTGTTTAAACCGTTTTGTTGAAAAAAAATAAGTAAAACGAAAAGGTTTTAAGCTGCTTGGTGTCAGAATGCGTCTATTTATTACAACTTGATTTATCTAATGCTCACTGAGCAGTTGTTTTATTAACTATTTTTTCTCCCGTACTTGATGGTTTGTTCTTTCAGCCATACTCAAAGGATAAAAAGCGTCCTCAGATATTAAGTGTAAAAAACTAACTACCCATCTAGAACAAACGGGAAATTCCGTTCCAACATCCCCCATATGAAAAAGAATAAAACAATGAAAAAGATATCGTTTAAAAAAATGATAAAGGTAAAAACAGTTCTCTGAATAAGCGAAAATCACTCATCCCTCCCCCCCCCACCCCTAACGATGTAAAATAAACGCTTTCTTCAACTAAAATGACTAAAAACTCTTTAAAAACGAAAAGCAACACTTTGCAATTGGAAATAATTCGCCAAATAAACAAAATATACAATAAATTACATTAACAGTACCTTTAAAATGTAAACAAATGATCACACAACTCTATTGTTTACAGCCAAAGTCGCAAACCACCACGTTACTGTAATCCAGCCGATCAATGAGCGAAGCCAACTCCGACCGATTAGCGCTCCGATCTTTTGAACGAAAACTTTTTAAACTTCATATATTGCCTAATTTGTTCTTTCAACCAAAGATAAAGATCTCCCACTGCACTGATCTTTCGTGTACAGAACTACCCTGTTGTAATTTATCTGGACGAAAATAAAATTTGTTTCGTCTTTAAATTCCATCATCTTTTCCTTTAATGTACTGATTAGTTAGATAATCCTTAACGTATTCTTGACATTGGTGCCAAAACTCAGATGGATTTCAGCCGAGAAATAAATGTTGCTAAGTACGGACAGTACTTTCTGATCATTTGGTTAGGAAAATCTAAAGCACCGATCCGATCACATGGTTCAACTACGACGACAGAACACACGTTTTGCGTGAACCTTCCAGTACTTTACTTTAAAATCTATCACGGGACCTAAAATCGTTGCTTTTAAGAAATGGAAGGCTTTATTCTCTCTCTACGTTTTATCTATTCTCAATTGACATATCACAGTAGGAAATTTCATTACAAAAAGCAGAACTGGCTTTCTTATTGTCCTTTGGCAACAGGTTAAATATTTATTTCAGTTCTCGCTCAACAATAGGTTTAAAATAAATATTAATCATTTGGGAGGTATAACCATCCAATGTTTAAATTAATTAATTAATCAACAAAAACGTTTCCGATTCGATCCATCGCACTTCGAAACCATGCTTGCACACAAAAAATTGGTCCAGCCGTTTAAAAGCCTTATGGTGACAAACGTCCGCACAGAAGATTTTTATATATTAAGATAAGTAATTATTATTACAGGGGATTTTCGAAACTAGGTGCACCAAGCACTGTTAACCCCAGCTAATTCCATTACCCGAGCAATGCCGGGTACGGGAATGCTAGTAATAATAATAATAATTTGAATTTTGATATTTTAAACTCAAATTATGTTTTTCGCCATCACGAGTTGCGACAGGAGCCTACTCATTGGAGTTATTGTTTCTAGAAACTGCTCCTGTCCACCCAAATCTGACACTTCTCCTGGGAGGTTACGTGTGTATAGTTGTGTGTGTGTAGGCACGCATGCATGCGTAGGCTTGTGTGTGCGTAGACTTGTGTATGCATATAGGCGCGATTGTGTGTGTGTGTGAGTGTGTATAAGCGTCTGTAGGACATGGACGCCACCGACCAGGAGAAGCGGATTTCGGGGGAAATTGCTCAGGACCGGAGGGGCCGCGCCTTCAGAGGACGGTGGGTTGGAGTGTTGTAGAGGGAGGCAGGGGGGGGGGAAATAAAATCAGCTTAACGTCAAAGACAGTCAAATAAAAACAATAAGCAATCGTGATTGCTCAAAAAAACCTAACAGAAATAAATTGATAAGATTGTCGGGGATTTAAAGGATCATTGATTCAATTCACTTAACTTCCTTTCTACGAATAAGGAATTGTAATCACACAAAAAAAAATCAGATTTCGACCTAAATTTCTATTTTACGATCACCTAATTTAAACTTCACAAGTTTTTTCAGCACATCTGTACACGCATATGTACCTAAGAACATATATATGACCGAAATATCCATTTTGAACGCCTCCTTAGTTAATTATCGCTAATTCTCTTGTGATGTCCTTCATGCGCGTAAACTTGCGTCACTCAAAAACATTATGAAATAGTAAGTTGAAAACTCATACGTACGTAGTATGATCTAAAAGTTCGAGGACAAGTTGTATAGAACCTTTCCCTGAATAGTTCACATTACCGAAGTACATCTATCTACAAAATAGTCATCTTGAACGACTATGCACTTCTGCCAACGTTCGTATAGCTTTTAGAAGGACTCCTGGAAGACATTTATCGCAACCTCCTGTAAAGCCTCTTGCGCTGCTGCTTTAACTTCATCGCGGGGAAGAAGGCGACTTTCATGTTGAGGATGCACGGTTCGATTGGTCAATACTCTGATATGACAAACAAATAACATAACGTTTCGTCGGACTTAGCTCCGTGTGATTTTCACCTGTTTCCCAACAAAAAAACATTTGCATGGACGCCGCTTTCTTCCGTCAGGAGAAGATAAAGCTGCACCAGAGAAGGTAGCGAAAAATGGTTTCCAGAAGTGTTTCCAAAATTTATATGAACACTGGCAGAAATACATACTGACTCAAGGTGACCTTTTGAAGGTGGATGTGCTTCAGTAATGTGAACTATTCTGGGTAAGGTTTTATACAGCTTGTCCTCCGAACTTTTTGACCGTACTACGTACAATCTGTATAGGGTGTAGTTACGCTTCTCCTTTTTTGACTGCTGTATGATGGAAGACGAAGAACAAGAGCCAAAAAAAAAAAGACAGAAAGGAAAAAACAAGGAAGAAAAACAAAGAGACTGTTTAATAACCAATTGATTTGTTTTTTTTTTTTTTTTTTTTTTTTTTTGATTGAACATATAACTAAAATTTCAGTAATACTGTAATAATGTATGCATTTAGGTACACTAAACATAGTTAAAAAACATTAAATTATGTTGTTTAATCATTCAAAAAAAAAAAAATAATAATAATAATAAACTATGAAACCGTCAGCAAACGCAATCAAAGTGGAAAGATTGCACGTAGACATTTTTTAGTCATCAAACAAAAAAGGTAACAGATAAATTACAATATTAAATCATAATTGGAATATTTTTATACTTATTTAAAATTTATTAATAGAAATGTTTGCATTTTTCATAAAAGCTATAACAGTGACATAAATTTTGCGTAAAAAAGGGAATAGCCATGAAAAGAGCGAGGTCCGTAAAACGCAGCTACAATAAACAAACTAAATATTTACACCAAGTTAATAACTGAATACATATACTACTTGATCTGATGTTTGCTCACGTATTATTGAACAATTTGATTGTTTAATCTTTTATGAAGTACTACAAACAAGTTCAAATTAATTTTTTCAATTTAAGAATAATTTTCTGAAATTTCAAAAATTGCATGATAGAAAATCCTTGAAACTTTTTCTATAACATATTATTAAAAATATGATGCAAACGAAAATATCTTTTTCATTGATTTTATATAAATACATTAAAATAGTTACTTACAACAGAAAAAAATTCGATCGCTATTAATGATGCAAAAAAGATGACGCATTAACGAAATATAGGTGAAACAAGTATAAGAAATACGCAAAATGACATTTCTAGAGCAAAATAAATAATCGCTAAATATTTAAGAAATGCTTGAATCGACGAGGGTTGGTTAGTGGGGTCACATTCTGATTTTGGAGTAACTCACAACATTAAACTTCGGCTCCAACTTCGGCCTCATTTTTTTAGTACAGAACCGCTACCACCAATGCCTCGAGGAGTTTCTGAATCTACTTCAGCACTTCCGAAGATAAAGTTTAAAAGTCCCTTTGATTTCCGAAATATGTCACCATTCAAAACGTCTTTAATCAATTTCTTACATTGATGCTCTACATTCTTCCTAAACAGTAGATAAAACTTGAAAAAAAAAAAAACCCTCTAATTTTATGAATGGTGTTAGTTTTAAACAACTAAGAAGTATAACTAGAGTTTAATTTCAGAAATTGAGGGAGTGGGAGGAGGGGGCAAGCAAGTGTTCAGGGGCGGGCATTTCAGCATTTCGTTTGGGGGGTCGAGTTTCTTAAATATGAATTACCTCAGTATGGAACAAAACACATGTTGGCTAACAGCAAGTAATCATGATATGGGTTTAGAATTAATAAAAAAAAAAATGTGACAAAATTTGTAATTTATTTTATAATATGTTATCATACAAAGTATCTTGATACTACAGTTTTCATCTTTTAATAAAGTTTTGATGCTTGATCTTTAAAATACGGAAGAACAGGAAATCAGGTTACTAATCCATCAATGCCCAATGTTATGCTCTTTTTTCAGTAAGGTTTTTTTTTTTTTTCTGTCCCTATTGTACCTAGAAAATAATTCTCTATTTTCCTTAGACACGATAATGATTTTTTTCTACTAGCTGAACTGATTGGAATAGTTGAAAAATAATTGAAGTAACAAAGTTACGTATGAAAACACACGTTTCACATCTTGCTCGTCAAAATCACCCTGGTAACTTTAAAAAATGTTATGGTCTTCATTTTTCATCATTGAACAGTCTAGTCTAGTTTAGTCTCTAAACAATTCTTCTTTCTTCATGCTATAAATTCTACTCATAATTGAAACATTTTATTTTTTGTTTTCAATATACTCCAATCCAGATAATAGAGAGCTAACAATACAAGAAAATATTTACCATCAAATCTTGTGCTAGTTTTATTAGAAACTGATTCTATTATTTTATACAATATGTTAAATCAATATGCATTTTGGTCACCTCTTCTAAAGTCATTTGAATATTCTTTGCGCTTTTTAAAAATTATCTTGGAGTAAGAATTTTTTTGAAATGATCCACGCTTGGTTGAAATATACATCTGCGTGAAATTTATTAATAGTTTCAATTGTAGCTTGAACTGAAGCTTGAACATTCCAAAAATTAAGTTTAGCTGATTGAAGATGTTTTTATAGAGTAAAGCATTGTTCAAAAACTCTCCACAATACAAACAAAGCGAATAAGCATTCAAACGAAGATGTGTTAAAGGACAGTCGCTTTTTCATTATTGAAAGGGTCGTTTTCTAAAATCACTGCTTTGAAATTATCGAGGAGGGTTTTTATGGTATAAAAGACCATCTTGTGTTGTCTCTTGAAGACTCTCTTGTGTCACTTCGAGATTGCATAGTTAAAGAGCCCCCAGGAAAGATATTTGTTGATGTGAGATATTTTTTTCAACAATAGTATGTATTTTTAAGAAGTATAATATGAAATGATACTATGCATTGAGTAGCTGAAATGTGTTTCTGGAAAAAGAAAATGGTGGTGAACACTCATTAAATAGACACACTTAAAATATGAGCGTAACAATAAATGTAAAATTCCAAGACATTTTCTTCTGAAATTCACGCAGCCACACCACTGCACGGACCTCATAATCACAATTGCATAGAGCACACAAGAATGAAATATTTAGCCTATATGAGGAAATTACGTCTTTAGTTAAAACTAACCATGATTCTTCATCAGTTTTTCTGTTCTGAAAAGTCCGGTAAACGGGTCAAGTTTCATCAATAATTACGGAGAACCAGTAAGATTCTATTTTCATGAACATTGTTTTGCGATTTACATAAATTGAAGTTGCTCATTTTTTATCACTCCTCTCAAAAGATTTGGGTGTGCGACCGCCCCCTCTTGACCCCCCTATTTGCCGCCCCTGATCATAAACATTGAGCAGAAAAACCCTTTTAAAACTTGCAACCGAGTTTGTTTTGACGTGCAGTGGCGGATTTAAAATATAGCAAATGTTGCAATTGCGCGAGAGGCCCCATAACCATAGGGGCACCGTAGGAGTTACAAAAATGCTTATGATAAGTGTTTTACAACTTCTGTGATAGAGAAATAGGGCCCCCTAATGGTGGATGGAATAGGGCGTGGAAAATGTATTTCGACGGGCCCCAAACTTGTAGCTCCGACGAAGCGGTACAGAAAAGACATTACTGTGATTCATAATACAAATATCGAAAAATTAAAAATTACCGTCGGTTCAACGGGAATCTAACAAAATGAAACAAAAACGGTTTCGCCATCTCATATTTGTTTCCATAGTCTCCAATTCGGCAATATATCACCAAATGATCGTCAGTCTGAGACGCTATATTAGTTTTCCATTGAAATAAGTAAATAATAACCACAAAAATGAGTAAATAGGCTTTTTAGAACACCCGATTGAAAACAAAAATGGAAGTGCACAACTGGAACGTACGTACACCCCACATGCGAAAATTTGGCCTTCTACAGCTTACCATTTTTGAGTCATGACTTATAAGAGATACATACGTACATCCAGCCGCAAGAAACAACGCAATGATTAACTTGTTTGGTACCTGAATGCAGTATTAAAAACTCTTTCAGGGGTGACTAAAATAGAAATTCATACTGAAATTTAAGCAAACAATTTAATGTAAAAACAATAACTCCTTGTACTTTGTATTAAAAAGTAAAACAACAAAGGTCCTTTTTTTTTTCAAAAACATCGGCCAATTCCATCGGCTTTTCGATGTCTTTTAACGCCGATGGGCCGATGTTTCCTGCAAGTTAGCATCGGCCGCCGATGCCAATGCCGATGGCTAAACTGTTGAACCATCGGCGCCGATGCATCGGCCAGGCCGATGCATCGGTCGAGTCCTAATGGAGAATTTATCTGAGGAATACAATTTTTTTACTATTATTTTAATAATCTCAAACTTCTGGAGCAAAAATGGGATAGAATCTTTCTGCCATTTATTTATCGGGAGGTAAAAGAAAAGCGAGATGATTTTTCCAAATAAGCGATATAATGAGGAGCGATGTAACGAGGAACTATATAATATAGTGAAAATAGAGTTTAAAAATAATGGAATGTGATAACCACTTGGCACTTTATAGATCACAAAACAAATAACTATATAGCAATAGAATAGATTCGCCTCAACTGTAGACATGGATACATAAATAAACACAGTAGTTCAAGACATTGTAAGAAGAGGATAGCTTCACTTTTTGTCCCTTTTATGCGTTACATTGAAACACATGAAGAAGTCTTTTTATTCCTTACTAGTGGTACCCCGCACGGCTTTGCCCGTAATAGAAAATTAAAAGATCTTTTGGTTCGCCTGTATATTTACAAATAATGTGTGGTGAATTTTATCGCCAATTGGCTTGTGCCCATGTTACGGTTCCACGTTATGATAATTTCGTAATTTACTCGTCCATCTTATGATAATTTTGTTCTTAAAATTGGAATAGAAAAAGAACCACATCGAATTTTCAAAAAATCGCTTCGAGGTGCACATCCCATGCTACAAACTAACTTTGTGCCAAATTTCATGAAAATTAGCGAACTAAGCGCTATGCGCGTCACAGAGATCCTGACAGACAGAGATCCGGACACAGATCCTGACAGACAGAGAGACTTTCAGCTTTATTATTAATATAATAATATAATATAATAATAAAGACAAGAACAACACGTCTTCAACCGATAACCCACAAGATATTAAAAGAAATGAGATGTAACAGGCTACGTTTCAGAAAAAAAGTGAAAATAAATCTTACTTACTTTATTGTATTATTTTGGAAGTACAGTAGATACTCGATTATCCGCACCCAAATTATCCGAGTTCGTTCCACGCAGCTATCTATTATTTCAGGATTTTTTTTCTAATTTATTAATATGGAAATCTCTCATTCGAATGAACTAAAAGCTACTGAATATAAATAACAATAGAATGAGCAAGAAGAGGCGATATCAGCCCTCCTGTTATCCCTTAAAAACTGACAAAACATTGCTGCAACAAAGTGCCAAAGCAATGTAAAACAAAAAACAATTAAAGACTTCTTAAAGTATAAGCTCTCGCAAAGTATGTCTCGTAAAATAGCATGCAGAAATTAGCCAACAGCGAAGGTTAAACATTCATATGGATATTATTATTTCTAAAATCAACATGCATCTGATTTTTTAAAGAGTTTTTAAGTAAGTTTTTTAATTATAATAGGAATTGCATGTGGTGGGCTCGAAATTTTTTTTATTTGTTACATATATAATAATTAGACCTACGTTTTTTCTCATCCTTTTTACTCTTCGCGTTAACCAAGTTTTTCGGTTATCCGACATCCGAGTTAATCGTGGCCCACATTAACTCGGATAGTCGACACTCTATCGTAATTTTTTTTTTGACGTAAGAAAGGTATTGTTTTCTTTTTAGAAAAAGATATTAGTTAGGCTTTTGTTTAAAATCCGACACTTATTTGTGTTGCTACTTATGTTTGAAGCCAGAACGAGATAGTTCCAAAATAACAATTATTTACTAACGTTTTTTAAAATGTCATTGAAATTTGTTTATGCAAGCAAATTTTAACACAAATATGAATTTTAAGACAATATCTTTATTATTATTTTTTTTTTATTTTAACGTTTTGTAATAGTTTTCAAAAAGTGCAGATGTTTCCTTCTTGCCACCGAGGTTTCCAATTATAAATGAGGCAGTGAGAAGCAAAGGGAAGTAAGTGAACTTTTTAATGTTCTGAGTAAAACGCGTTTAAAATTCAGATCCTAGGTAGACTTTCATCGAATTTTTTTCGAAATCTTGCTGTATAACAGCACCTATCAGAGCTACTAGTACCATTTCTTCCCCCGTAACAGGAGAGAGATTCGCCTTACATTTGCCCTAGTTATCTCGAAATCTTTAGTTTTGCCACTTACATCCCTTTGCTTTGCAGTGCCTCAAATGTGCTATTTTTAAACATTGTCTGCAGAAATATTGTTGATAATAATTCTTCAAACCTATTTAAGAAGTTCGAATTCGAGTTCGAGAAAATAAATACATAAATGCTTACTAAGAACTTCAAGTTAAAGAATTTCATCTTGGAACTCCTTGGTACACAACAATGAGAAGAGAATAATTTCTTAGAACCAAAATCAACGCCGTACTGCAGTTTGCAGTTATAGCCTTATATAGGGGTATCTGAAAGCGATTTTCCAAACAAGGTCGGGATTCCCTCTTCTTTTTTCCAATCAGGATCAAGGTCAACAATGCCCCTCCCCCCCCCCCCTTGTAATGACGCAAATGGTATTTTTGTATGTATAGAGAGGTGGCCAGTTTCAACAAAGAAATAAATAATAAGAAATAAAAAAATAGGGGGGAAAAAGTCTCATTACCATACGTGATTGCAACAGAAATGAAAGCGAAAGGAAAATGGAGCGACCCTCCTGGCGTTAAGTGCCAGGGATTAGTAGGGTTTTACATACATTTTTATAATAATTTTTTTAGAGCATAATACGAGATAAGCGCGAAGAGAATTGATAGACAAAAATCAGAAAGAAAAAGCTGTGAATGGCTGATCGATACCACGTGGCCGGATTTTTGAGGGCAAATCAAATTTCGGGGTATTGTGTGTGTTGATATTTTTGCTGTCTGTAAAAGAAGTTAGATTGAAATGAAAGAGGAAGGTTATCAGATCAGTGTTGTAGTGCCAATTTTTTTCCGCGTCGGAATGCATGGATGACTTTGCCATCCCAAGGGTAATGGCAAGCCCCTCTCCCCCTCCAAAGAAGCTCCCTCCAATATGAGGCCAAAATCCCTGTAAAATCACCACCTTAATAATTTCAATGCATGTAGTCAACGCCATGAACTCTCACCCCCTTATTTGTGGGCATCCCGGAAGAATATAGGGTCCCTGAAGAATATAGGGTCATTGGCGTGCACAGGGGGGTGGATGAGAAGGCACGCCTGCTGACTCCTTAGACCCGGGGCCCGGCCCGAGACTTTTAAAATGAGGGGTGAAATATATATAGAGACGTAGGGGGAACAATATGGAGCGGGAGGGTGGTGTGTTAACGTCATTTTTGACGAGCGCCAAAAGCTCTGTGCACGCACCTGGTGGGGGTTAATTAAATTAAATCGTCTTACTTTGTTCACCGATCAATATGGAGAAAACGGGAGATTCGATTGAAAAATGATGCGACCACGATTAATACGAAATCGACAACATGGTCAACTGTTCAACAAACCTTTTGATCGCTTAGTCTAGCTATTTAATTACATTAAAAAAATCGCGCATAATTCGCACAATAAAATGCAAGTTTCGGTTGAAACGAACAAAAATTTCTGAGTTAATCACGAAAATTCTTCATGATTGAAGCTAAAACTGTTGTTTTAGAAATAATTCAGTATTTTATGCAGTTGATGAAAGCCTTTTATAGGTATTGAAAAATGTGTAGTATTTTTTTTCATGCAGACTAAAGACAATACATTTATTTACAAGCGGGCATTTAAATTTGGTTAGAGGTTTTTGAATATATCTTTCATTCTGCACTGGAGTATAACTTTAGTGCGATTTATGCGAAACGGCCAGAATGTGTCGATATATAAGTGGGTCTAGAAGTTTTACGCTGAGATATGGGAATGGTGAAATATATAAGACCTAAAAACAACTAAATACAAAGTTTGTTTTTTTTTTCCGGAAAAGGTCAAATATTTAAGAAGTAAGTTACATTTTTTCTCAATCATTAGCTTTCAAGGTGTGTATTAGTAGTATAGTACAAATTACTTTTAAAATATAGATGCATTTCTTCTTCTCTTTTTTAAAGTAGTCATTATCTTTTAGTATAGCCTCGACAAATTACTTCATTATGCCTAGTTTTATATGCAGTGACAAAACAAAACGTTTTTTGGCTCAACTAAGCTTTTTCAAATCGCATTCTTGGTGACGGGTTCCAGATTCTGTATTTTCGACCAATCTTTTTTGACCCAATGTTGAGCCTTATCGCGGCTGTCCCATTCACAAATGAAGCACAGGTACTTGGTGCATCCGTCTTGTTGAATGACTAAGAAGCATAGAGCCTTCAAATCCCCGCAATTGATCCAACTAAGATCAGCCACGGCCTCCTAAACTAGGATCACCCGTGGATCAGCATACAGTCGAATCTCGACTTAACGAGGGATGCGTTCCAAGCCTCCTCGCGTAAGTCGGAATTTCGCGTTGTGGAAAAGGGTATGCGTAGAATTTTTTAATAATCATGCCTAATTATTTTAGATACCTGTTAACACCACCTCAAACTGTTTCAAACTATTCTTTAACTATACATTACTATTTCTTACATAAAGAACTGAATTTTTATTTGTATTTTTTAAACAGCTGCTTTAATCAACATAAAATGCTGTTACGATGCACAAAATCAGTGATCAGCAGGAAAGAGAGACATAAAATAAACCAGTACGGTACATAGAGTAGGTAGTAATAATAAAATGATGTTCTATAACAATACTGTGCAGTAGATCCAGTAATGATATTTGTAACTAGAAAAAAAAATTAACATGTTGATGTATTTATGCTGCATGATCAAATCGTTATTCTAATATATTTTTAAATACACTTGCTTCGCTAGTTCTTTGATTACGTTTCCATCTATGGTAACACTTCTCTTCCTGGTTTCTTTTAATTCTCAATACAAGATCAGTTTTAATTTTCATAATTTTTGTATTTTGCTTAGACACTGCTCGGCAAACTTTTACGGATTTCCTTTTTTTCGACTTTTAATTGTACATATGGACAATTCACTCACACCTAATTATCGTGTTACGTTCGACGCATTTTTTAGTTGTACCACACAGAGAACCTTTAGCGTTTGTTTAATTGTCAGAAAGTCTTCGTCAAAGTCTAGATTTTTTTCTTTCTGTCTTTACAAACTTTAGATGGAACAATGCTCTTAAGTATCATTATATTTCATCAACTTTCACATTTAAAATAGAAAAAAAAAATGGTAAATGCAGAGCAGTGATTTGTATATGCACAAACAAAGCTATGCTCAGACTAGTACGGTGTGGGAATTTCTGCTGCCATTGATGCTTAAGGGATGAAGGTCCCTTCAAGAAAAAAATATTTTGGTAGCCAATAACAAAGCCGATACTTTCACACCGCAAATCCTTTCCGAAAATTTTCGTGTTGCGGACGATGAATTCGCGTTAGGTCTAAAATTATTTGCTGGTGAAAAAATCGCGTTATAGCCATTTCGCGCAAGTCGAATTGCGTTGTAGCGGGAGTCGAGTGTACTTGATTTTGGTGCGAACGAGAGCCAAGTTTTCGTGACGCTCTGTTTTAATGTACGGAATGGACAATTGGTAGAGGGAGGACGGAAGGGATTGGTAAATGTCTCAGAGGGGTATACTGTAGGTTTCGTATTTTACTAGTTCAGAAAATGGTCAGGGAAGGAAATAAGAAATCCAAGGCTAAAAGTTAAAAAAAAAGAAAGAAAAGGGAAGGAAAATAATAATAATAATAAATGTACATAAAATTCGACATAAAAGTGAATTTTTCACAAAAATGTTGCATGATGGAATTTTTTCATTATTTTTCCCGAAATCAGCACCCAAAAATATTCCAAGTTCAGCCATTACTCATCTTGTATTTTTTTCGTTGCAGGCTCGTGTAATTTGTTAAATTTATTAACAAAACCAACTTTATTATTTTTCATAGTTTTGACATCAATTAAAAAACAGAAGTGTTTTAACTTTATAATTACTATGATTTTTATTTGTTTATGACAGTAGTTGAAAAACAATTACTTCCCTTCCGTCACATAAAAACGTTGCAGATCAAAATTTCAAAGCCCTCGCACAGAAAATTTCATTTCAAAATCATTACAAAATTGTTTTAGCCCTTTTAGGACTTACGATGCCACAATCAGAAGCCAATATGACACACGTCAAACTTATGAACCTCTTCCTTTTGCGTCGGAGGTTAAAAAGTTTTTTTTTTTTTTTTTTTGTAAAATGCCGTTTTTCTAGTCTTAAATGTGACTATTTTCTCAAGCACATTTACATCACATGACTGTATGATATAACTATGAGGAAGTACTCTTAATAGCCATATTATTATCTGTGAGTGAAAAAAAAAGTACATAATTACAAGGTTTCAGAACGTTTTTGAACACCGCATAAGCAAAATGACAACTGAATATGTCGCATTTGTATTCATGAACAGAATTCCAATTCGTAAAAGTCTTGCTGAGCATTCAATCATTATTCTTCTTCCTTTAGGGGTGCTCTTGCAAGGACATCTACATGGCCATCGTTTTTAACGTATTCCTCACAAGGTTAGTTGAGGGGGAGGATAGGTCCTTTAATGTGCGCAGTAGATGTTATGTCAAAGAATTTTGTTAATAATTAGCATAGATTTGATCATGATGCAGATACACTAACTTCCAGTTTTACTTAACCACTTGGCGCATTTTCCCGTGTCTTACACGGTGACACGAGCGAAAGTTACAAGCAAATTTGCACATGAAAGTGTCCCACACGGGCATCTTGTATCGCGTTATTTATTTCTAGTGCCCGTCTGACATCCGTTCTAGTAAACTTACTGACCACAAGACTCCTCCGTTGAGAAAATGCATCGTTCACGGCAAAACCACGTGGCCTGTGATGGCCACGCTCAGCTAACGTAAGCTAGTCTACGTAGCCACAACGTATGAAATTTAAAGTTTCTTAGATTTCTCCGAGACCCCTCATCAGACTCAGACAAGATTACCATGGAACCATCTGGAAAGTAAAACCTTTCAAACAAAGAAAAGAATTTTTCAAATCAATCCAGGTGTATTCGAGTAATCAGAGAACATACATAAAAAGCCGCAGACGAATACAGAACCTCCTTTTTTGAAATCGGTTAGAAAGGTGGCTCCTGTATGTAAAAAATTAAACTCAGTGGCAGAACATTATAAAGGCCAAAACCTACCGTGCCTTCGTCCGTTTTCGTGCCATAGGGCTCTGGGGTGCGAATCAGATGTTCCGATTAGGTGGTCATCCAAACGTAGAACCACCAGGGTTTATTTCCCAAGCACGCTTGATATTCATTTTATTGACCAACTCATAAGATGAAAGGCTGAGTCGACAATGCCCAACCGGAGAATCGAACCCGGATCTGCGGCGTGGAAGCGCAAAGAACTACCAATGAGCACCTTGGTTTTCAAGCTGTGTTACCACAGTGATCTAAGACTGGGATCAACTCCCAATATAATCTATGATATCCTCAACATGCAATCTTTGCTGCGTTGTTAAAACTAGTACAACGTACACAGGGTCACTCCAAAAGGAGGTCACGGAAGGTCACTGTGATCTTCCAATAATTTTCTTACTCGAAAAAATTATCATCATTCGACAAAATTTGGAGTTCTATCCGATAAAATTATCACCATTCGACGAAATTTGGAGTTCCATTCGGTAAATTGAGAATTTTCAAAAATTTAATTTCGGGGATCCCCTGTATATACATCTAGAGTAAATCATGTTATGCATTTTGATGATTGACTATAAGTTTCTTCGGAATTATTTGTAAGAAGCAGTTGTTTGGTGTGGAAAAGTTTATAATGTTCATTCTTAATGTGGCATGCTCTTAAGCAGTAAGACAATTTGAATCAACTTCATTTTCCATATTTTGATTTTATAAATAAACATTTTCACTCTATTTCTATAACATTTTAAAAATACCTTTCGCTCCGCTCCTCGCTTCCTAGTCACCCCCCTGTTCAGCTGAAATTGCGAGAAAAAAATTACACCACACCTAAAACTTCACTTTATGTTAACTCGATTGTGTTTTACCATTTGTTTTCGGAAAAAACTCTTCTTCTATTCTGATGAATTAACTTAAAGTAAACGTATGTCTTAAAAAAAAAAAAAAAAAAATCTAACATACAAAAATCAACGACCTTTCACAAATACGAGGGTTGATCCAAAAGTAAGGTTCCCATCAATTTTACAAATCTACACAGCACTCTATTCTCATTGAAATTTACATCGTTGGAAAGAAAAAAACGTTTCTCTATTTTTATCTCTTTATCTCATATTTTTCTGTGCATTATTGTCAAAGGTGCCCTAACTTCTGTATCGAGTGTCACAGAGTTCCACCGCCCGCCAACCCGTTGAGGAAGCGTCACTGCAATCAAGAACGAAGTGGTTTGTTGACTGTCATGTCCCGCTCCTCTTGCAGTCCGGACCTCTAGTCTAGTGATTATCACTTGTTTCCTACTCGTAAACTAAAGGAAAACTTTGATGGCCAACGTTTCCGGAGCGACGACGAAGTCAAAAAAGGGGTGAAACGCTTCCTCAGCGGGTTGGCGGTGGAATTCTGTGACACTCGATAGAGAAGTTAGGTCACCGTCGACAATAATGCACAGAAAAAGTTGGCGATTATGTATAAAAGTAGATAAACGTTTTCTTTTTCCAACGATGTAAATTTCAATGAGAATAGAAAGAAGATAGAAATGAAAAATAGAAAGTTCTCTTATCTTTTCAAAGCTTAGAATATTTTAAAGCTGAGGACAAAAGGAGAAGCGCTAAATGAAAATGAAACTCCAACTACTGCAATAAATATAACTGGAGTTGTTGGCATAAATCATTTTCCTGTAATGTAGGGCTACATTTGAGCTCACCCGCAACCCCCTCTGGAATTAATGAGGATGAAATTAAACCTTAGGGTTAAATCAAGGTTCTGGAAAAAGGAATTTCATTCAAAGGAATCCGATTTCTTGTTTTAAATATTACGTAATAAACATGAGGCTTAGAAAACCGTCCGTCAAGGTATGACGGGTGAAAATTGCTTCTATATTTGAACGAAGCAATTGCCTGTTTGGTGATATTTTGATAGTTGAAATTTTAACCCTAACGCCAATGGATTAACACCGAACTCCAGTAGATAGTGTTCATTGTTGACCACTTTTTTGTTTCTTCATTCTCCTGAAATGACAGTCTTACCAGTAAAACAGTTAAGTTACCGGATCCAGTTCAGCCTTGTCACAATAAAGCCTTTCCTTGCATGTTAAACATTACCAAAACATATTATCAAATTATCATGCCGTAGCACGAGTTTCATAGTTGATGACGTCAGGGGCGTTGCTCGATCATTGGCTATTATAAACATGAGGAATTAGCACATGATCTAAGGTCTCAAATTCGAGAGAGTTTACAAATTGGTGTAGCTGTAAGTGAAAGTAGACTCCTTTATTTCTCGGCAATTTTAATGTTCCATTTTTAATAATGCTTACCTAGTGTTTGGAATGAGCTTACTTTAAATAAACTATAGTCTAAAGGGGGCAATTTTTTGTACTGTACGGGGGACAGGGGTGCATACAGATTACCCGGCTCCTGGGGTAAGAAACCTGTGCCACCACTTAGGGTGGTAAATTTTAGGGGCGAAAATTTCATGATGGCAAAATGTAAGAAGGAAAAAAAAAATGATTAAAAAAAAATAATGAGAAACTCAAATTTTTTCTTTAGTTTTTTTTTTTTTTGCAGCTCAAATTGCAGCATTACGTGATAGTAAACTCGATGATTTAAAAAATATATTATATATATTATTAAGAAGAAGAGAAGGGGGGGGGCACCTGTCAACATCGCTTTGAGTGGCAAAACAACTAGTACCGGCCCTGCCCCCCATCCATGAACGAACCTTCGGTTTTGGGTACGAAAAATTTCCGAAACTGCTTGGTTGTCAATAAAAAGCACCAAATCGGGCAGGAATAAAGAACCTATTTGAGCATAAACGTCACAAATTAATTTCATAAGCAATGGAATGAAGTAGTACAGTAGACCCTCGTTTTACACGGGGGTTACGTTCCTCGGAAATGCCGCGTAAATCAAGACCGCGTAAATTAAGACTTAATATTAGTGTTAAAATAGGGATTAGGTTCCAAAGAAAAAAATACTTCATTCTAATGATGACTAATTGTATAATAAGTGTGATGTGTACTTATATCGATTTCTATGCACACCTTGTACAAAGAAAACACAAATTAATTTAGTGTTTCGAAAAGGAGCTGGATATGATAGTCTTTTGACAGTCAAGAATTTTTCTCTATAGTTCTTTGCAAGGCATTAACGCATCCATGATCATTTCCCTGATAGACTCTTCCATGATAGAATCATCTTTCTATTATAGAATCTTTCTTCACTAACATATCAGGAAAATCATTTCCATTTTCAAGGAATGATTAAAATTTTTCAATAATAACGTTTTTTGTTCTGTGTCATTGATGTCGGTATCCCCGTTGCTTTTGTCCTCCTTTGTCACTCTTAAAAGCTCTTCTTCCAGTGAGGTCTGAACTGTGTGAATTTAATAACTTTACTTCTGGAAAGAGCTCTGGAACCAATTGCATTAAATGTCTCCGATGGCTCAAGCTTTATTATTAGCACGCCAAAATGCAGTTTACTGCACGTAATCTGAAAGCTTGATGAGTTTAGATTTTGAAAGAGGGGAGAATTGTATCTTTTTGCATTGCCACATCCGCTAAAACCGAAACTCGTCTGCGTAAAATAGAATAAAGGTGTCAAATCTTAAACCGCGTATAACCGAAACCGCGTAAAACAAACTCGCGTAAAACGAGGGTCTATTGTACTTCAAATATTTACATTCAAGAAATAGTTAATAAATTGAAAAGACTACTGAAATCGTTTACATTTTTTTCATAAAATGTTTGAACACAATGTGAACGGACATTATTGTCGCCTGTGAAGGGGGGGGGGGTTGACCCCCCTAACCGTGCCCTGTGTTCGCCCCTTGGGAGAGAGGGGCGTTTTGAACCGGATAAGGACAGTGACAGCAACAGCCTGAAGAACAGGGAATTTCTTTCTGATAAATCAGATAAATACTGTGGATTTTCATCATGGCAAATAATGCTTTTTCTTTCCGATTCAGATTACTCGATTCAGTTGACAGATGGAGTCAGTATTGACTCATTCCTTGCTTCTTCATTCTTGTAGAGTCTGTAAATTCTGGAGATTTACGGTCAACATGCTCCAAGTATATTTGCTTTCTGCTAGAAATGCAAATGATAAGGCGATTTGGAAAAGCAAATCACGTTCAAACATTTTTAAACTAAAATGAGGTGGAATATTCATATGTAAATTAACTGGCTGTTTTTTTTTAAACAATTGTTGTCATTCAAGGGTTGGATAAGAATAACAATTACTTCTGAAATGCCCTAAGCAAAAGGAATCATTTATTTCATTTTTTTGCTTGTGCTAATTTAGGAATTTTGCCACGTCTTTTCGTTCTAAAGTGAAACTAAGTTACGATCTCACGTAAAAAGAAACTGAGTTACGACCACTCGCTACTGATGAAAAATAAATAAATAAATAAACCAAAAAAAAAAAAAAAAAGCTAAAAATAATATGAAGTAATCAATGTCATTACTATAGTAATTTTCCCCTTTCTAAAATTGCCTGCGGCGACATGAGAGCAAAATTAACCAACAGCTGCAATTTTTTGTACGATTTTGCGTGTGTGTTCTGTAATACTAACTATGCATCTAAATGTGGATCTAAGATGTTATATTGAAAAAGCAACAATAATAACATTTTTTTTAAAAAAATACTAAGCACTTTTCATAACGCACTCAAAAGGACAAAATTGGGGACTGGGTCAGAAAGGGCAATTTAAACATTCCTGTATCTTTCGAAAAATCCAAGAAAATGACACCACAAACGAAGAAAAGTGCGGCTCATGTCATGAAGAGAGTTTTCTCTCATCATTATCGAGTTTTCAATCATAACTTTGAGTGTTGAAACATGCACATTTTTCTTAATGGGAAAGTTTGGTTTGAAATGACTAGAACCGCACTTTTCTTCGTTTGTGGTGTCATTTTCTTGGAGTTTTCGAAAACTGTAGGAATGCTTAAATTGTCCTTTCTGACCCAAAAAGGTTATTTTGTTCTTTTGAGTGCGTTACGAAAAGTGCTTAGTATTTTTAAAAAAAAATCTGTTATTTTATTCTTTTTAGTGTAAATGTATTTCAGAAATAGAATAATTTTATCATCACGAAACTTCACCTTATTTTTTCATATAAATGCTCGGTACTAAAAGGGGGAAAAAACTATTTACGTGTCTTAAAACTTTAAGCAGTTTTCACTAAAGTTTAATCCTTGTTCCTCTCTAGGATTTATTCTTGCTAATTTCATGCTTGCTTCAGAGAAGCCTTAATTCAAAATTTTCATTATGATTGCTTTTAACATTACTGTTGCAAGGCAACAAATTTTGTAACAATGGGTTTTATATTTAAACATTCAATAGGGAAATTACATGAAATTTGCTGTTTTCCATCCTAACTGAAACAATAATTTTATTTTAGAATTTTTATTTTTCAGCACTAAGTTGTACCTTAAGATTAAGCAAATCATTTAGTGAAATCCCGAAATCTCTAAACGGTCTAGTTGCAGAGATATAAGCAAAACTAGGCCTCAGATTTCTGCGTGACAATCAGGCCAAGTATAATAAAAGTGCTTAATAAAAATGTGAATAATGAAAAACTTAAAGCTACACAATACTTGAATTTCCAGGGTTTCTTTTGGCAAAGCGTAAGGAAATGAGGCCAATAATTTACACTTCAAAAACTTCGCTCTTTGACGGGCTAGTTTTCAGCCTAATATCCTTTAAAAGTAAAAGAAAGACGAAAAAAGCATGAAGGAAGGTATAATACATCTTGAATATATCGTCAAACAAATAAATAAATAAATAAATAAATAAAATAAATTAATTTGAATCATGGCTTTTTGAACTCAAATTATGTTTTTCGCAATCACGAGTGTGTGTGTTTATAGGCGTGTGTGTTTGTGTCGAGGCATGAGTGTGTGTGTATAGGTATGTGTATGTATGCATGTATGTTTGTGTCTGTATGCTGGCATAAATGTGTGTGTGTGTATGTATGCGTGGGTGTTTGTGTCTGTGCAGGCATAAGTGTGTGTATGTGTGTGTGTTTGTGTCTGTGTGCAGGCATGAGTGTATGTATGTGTGTATGTGTAGGTGTGTGTATGTGTAGGTGTGTGTACGTATGCATGTGTGTTTGCGTCTGTATGCAGACATGAGTGTGCGTATGTATGTGTGTATGTGTAGGTATATGTATGTATGCATGTGTGTTTGCGTCTGTATGCAGACATGAGTGTGCGTGTGTATGTATACGTGGGTGTTTGTGTCTGTGCAGGCATGAGTGTGTGTATGTGTAGGTGTGTGTATGTATGCGTGTGTGTGTGTAGGATATGGACGCAACATGGGGAGACGGTTTTCACTAGAGGAGCAGCATCGTGAGGCCGGTAGACGGTGGTGCTGCAGAGGGAGGCGGGAGGAAAATAAAATCAGCGTAACGCCAAGGACAGTCAAATGAGAACAATAAGCAATCGTGATGTGATTGCTCAAAAAAAGTTGAAAATAAACAAAATAATTAAGTAAATATCAAAAAGTTGGAAAGTAGGGTGTCGAGATGGAGAAAATGCGTCTCTCTGTCCATCCATCCATCCACTAGTCTGTCTGTCCTATCACTTTTTGATTTGAACAATTTTTTGTTAAACTTTAAACAGTTCAAAAAAACTTAGCATTAGCGCATACGAGCAAATTTAAGGTAGATATATATCCCAAACTGAAAGACGGATTTGCTTCAGACGAAACTTGGTTGGAAATAGATCTTCTTGAACATGTATAGAGTAGATTATTTCGATTTAGCTATTTCAAGGGTATTTTTTGAACAATTCAAAAGGTTTTAACATTAACGTGACAATAAGAAAAATTATTTTTTAGCGCCAAAGATTTGAAAATATTGTGTAGATTCCGAATATATTCTCAATTTTCGATTTTTTTTTTTATTTTTTTTATTTTTTTTTTTTTACGAAATTGAAAATATGCTACCAACTAGTATGTTGTGGCCATCACGAAACTTTCTTCTATATTTTTCTTTTTTTTTTTTCTGATCCCTCCCCATGCTTGACGAGGAAGCAATATTCCCAACAAAAACAAAATGACACATGCAAAAACTTGACGACTATCCCAATGTCTGAATTATTGCAAAAGCAAAGCAAAGAACGAAAATTGAAAGTTATTTTAAAAGCCTTGCTTGAATGAATTACAAATATTTTATTTGTTAACAAACATAAGATGGCAACAGTTAAAAATTTTAAATCATTGAGATAATATTTCCTATCATTTCCATACAATTAAAATCACGAGAAATACGCAGACGACAATCTATTACGATTTATCTTTCTTATTGTTGCATTAATAAAAATATTTTTATTCGCAAAAAAAAAAAAAAAAAAAAATCAACACCTCTTGGAGCGATCGGCGTCAAAATAGAACCAAAGCCTGTTTACATATGGATTCACATATATTCCAAATTTCAACCAGAACGTAGCATTACTTCTTGAGATAGTGTACTCAAAATGGAAAAAAAGAACGGGTGATTGCGCTGCCCCCTTTTTAGCTGTTGACACAAAAATAAAATCAGCTCTTATACCCACTAAGGGCTACTTGCCGATAAATTTTTCTTTCATTCCGTTCATTATTTCGTAAGATACAGCAGTCACAATTGACGACAAAAAACGTTCTATAGCTCAACCCCCGTTTGAGTTATTGCCACCAAAATTGAATCAGCACCTGTTCCTGTTAATGGCAACATATGGTCCAAATTTTGTTTGATTCCGCCAGTTACTTCCTGAGGAATAGCAAGCACGCGTAACTCAAAAAACGTCCCGATGCTCCACCCCCCTTGGAGGAATTCGCGCCAAAAACTAATGGGCACAAGTTCACATAGGGGCACATATGTGTACCAAATTTCGTTCGATTTCGTGCGGTAGTTTTTGCTGTAGAGCGGCCACAAAAAACTGGTCACACACAGACGTGACACACACACATACACACATACATACACACACACATACATACACACACACAGACAGACAGACATTTTCCAAAAATAGTCGAAATGGACTCAGCACACCTCAAAACGTTCGAATCCGTCAAAATTCGAAATTCGAAAATTTGCACGAATCCAATACTTTCTTCTATATATTAGATATAGAAGAAAGTAAAAATACAATATTCCGCAGACTTAACATTGACGCGAGTGAGAGATCAACCTGAGTGAATCAAAATAAAAACTTTTTAACAAAAAAATTGAACCGCCGAAAAAACTGAAAAGCAAAAAATAATAAACCATTTTAATTAAACTTTAATAACTAAGTTCTTAAACTGATGTAAGTATACCTAAGTATATATTTTTGTAATAATTTAGAGTTTTTAATTAACCTTAATAACTCAGTTCTTAATTTAATATTAGTATACCTAAGTAGTTTTGAGTCGGTGCCAAACAAGCAAATTAATTATTTTTGTAAAGCGTGAGGCGCAGCGGTGGCGTATGGCGACACGCCCCTTCGCCGGAAAATGCCGAGAGTTCACGAAGTTAAACCCGAACGTCGTCGAGTGGTCTCGAAGAAGCACGTGTCGAGTATTTGGCTGCTACTGAGCTTTTGCCTCATATACAACAGTCAAAATGTTTCTATCATTGTTCATTATACTGAAGAAGGATTTCTCATCTTGTTAAAAGCTCAAATAAATGGTTTTGTGGGTCATAGTATTATTCAGCGTAAGTATGGCATAACAACTGTAGCCGTTAATTGCATAAATGATCCTGAAGATTTTTCTCACTGGTTGTTTGTCTCTCTCGTGCGAGGTCCCAAAGGTTTCAAAGCTCCAACGAGAGGTACTTTTTGTTGTATACGATCTACTAGTACTCATGATTTAATGATGGCGTGTGGAGGGAGCATTTTCTGAAACAATATATGTTTATCGCCGGACATTTCACATTACATTGCTAATTTTATTTGGTTATTTCTTTAAATTTAGGTAATTTAGGGATCTTTGTTTATTTATTGTTTGGCACCGACTCAAAACTACTTAGGTATACTAACATTAATTTAAGAACTGAGTTATTAAGGTTAATTAAAAACTCTAAATTATTACAAAAATATATACTTAGGTATACTTACATCAGTTTAAGAACTTAGTTATTAAGGTTTAATTAAAATGGTTTATTATTTTTTGCTTTTCAGTTTTTTCGGCGGTTCAATTTTTTTGTTAAAAAGTTTTTATTTTATAATTTTTTGTGGCTATAAGCTACTAATGTGGCTATAATCTGTATGCTTATATTTTTGATTACTTTTAAAATAGCTACCTACCTTAATTTAGCTATTAACATATATATATATATATATATATATATATATATATATATATATATATATATATATATATATATATATATATATATATATATATATATACGTATATATATAATCGTATTTTAACAATTATCTGTTGTGTTACATAAATAATTTTAAAAAAGCAGGCTTTATATACTAACATGGGTAGGCCTACAAAAAATGCTGCTCGGATGAGGAAAAGATGTTTAGAAGAATCTATTAATGAGAAAGAAAAAAGGTTGGAAGCAAACAGAAAGAGAATTACATTAACACGTTCACAGGAGAGTTTAGGTCAGCGCGAGGAAAGACTGTCGAGAATGAGAAGCTACAATAACGATAGGTTATTGCAAGAAGGTGATAAGCAGCGCGCTCGTCGTTTAGATATGATAAGAGAGCGACTTTCAAATGAGATTGAAGAGCAACGCGCTCATCGTTTAGATCTGATAAGAGAGCGACTTTCAAATGTGAGTGAAGAGCAACGCGCTCATCGTTTAGATCTGATAAGAGAGCGAGTTTCAAATGAAATTGAGGACGAACGTATGCTGCGTTTGGATGCTGCTCGTAACCGTTCAGCAATGGTGGTACTTCACGAATCTTCCGAGGAGAGAACTAATCGTCTGAGCGCCATGCGACAAGCAGCTCGCGAGCGAAGAAACCAGTGTAACGCAGAAAACTTTAAGAAATCAATTAATGTTTATGCTGACTTGTGTTCAATATGCAAAAAAAATTTGTATCCTCAGCAACGTAGGAAATTGCAAACTAAAAATTTAGGCTCTATTTTGCCTAACGAACTGGTAGCTTTAGGTAATATAATTACTTGTTCACGATGCTCAAACAATATTAAAAAACATAAAACTCCACCCCAGGGCTATTGGAACAAAATGTCGGTAGCTGCAATACCTACAGAAATTGATGAGTTATCGGAAATTGAGAAACGTTTTATTTGCAGAGTAGTGCCATTTCTTAAACTAATAAAAGTTCAAAATCGTTTGAGCCAAGACTGGTGCAAAGGGCAGGCAATCCTTTTTGCTCAGGATGTGGTCGAGCTGGCGGAACAACTTCCGCTTGAACCTAATCAAACTGGATTAGTGCTCGTAGTAGAAAGTTGTGAAAATTTAGAACATTCTAGGGAGTTTCAAATTGATATAGGTAAACTTCAAGTGGCATTGCAGTGACTCCTAAAGAATAATGCACTGTATAAAGATGTTCGTGTGCATTTTCCTACTGTGATCGATATTTCTACGATAACACAAATTGCTGACGAATTTGCATTTTGTCATCTATTGTACGTTAGCTTTGTTGTACAAACTAACTTATTTGGTTTCCGCTGGAAAAAATATATAACTCCAACATTTTCTTATTGTTAGTACTACTGAATCCAACACACATTTCTTCAAATATCTCGAAAACTCATTTCTGCAGATACTGCCGCTTACCTGCCCACGGCAGTACACACGAGAGACATACAGGTCTGAAGCTCATTCATTGTGAGCTTTTTTTTTTTTTTTTTTGAAATACCCAACTCAGAATCAAAAAATCTTGGAGTAAACAACTAATCACCCCCCTCTCCCCCCCTTAGGGTAGGAATTTTTCCCTCAAATTTATAGGGGAATTACTTCAGGCTATACCCTTTCTAATAAAAAAAGAATATTCAAAATCGGACAATTCTGTAAAAAGTTATGTGTGGTCATACATTAAAAAAAATATATATATATATATACGTGTCGACTTGAGAACCTCCTCCGTTTTTTCGTCGGTTAAAAATAGTATGTCACCATCACTAAACTTCGCCCTATTTTTTCATACAAATCCTGAATATAAAAAATGTTTGACGACTGGCACTGAAAACTAACCCTAATCACAAGTACCAGAGATTGAGAGGTCTACACTGCCGTGTGCAGGTAAAGGGGTGGTGTATTTCACGTATTTCTGCTTTAGCCCAGGCTAATGGGCGGTAATTTACTGAATATACCTTGCCTCGAGTTCAATCTTCGAGTTGAACCGAACCATTGCTTCGGTCACTCGTCTGGTCTGCTAATTCTATATTAGCTACCAGTTTGTTTCGCGCTCTTGGCTTCCTTAAGAGGTTTTCCATCTCCAGCTCAGTCACTTTCCTATGCCGGGCTGATGAGTGCTAATAAGCACGAAACTGCAGTCCTCGGCTGGAAATGACTGAGCTGGTGGTGTATTTCACGTAAAAAAAAGAGTATTCTAAATCGGACTATTCTGTAAAAAGTTATGTGTGGTCATATATAAAAAAATCTGTGAGTGAACAACAAAGCTCCCCCTTTTCCCACCCTTAGGGTAGGAATTTTTTCTCCAAATTTATATGAGACCAACTTCAGGGTATAACCTTTCCAATAAAAAAAGAATTATCGAAATCGGACTATTTTGTAAAAAGTTATGTGTGGTCATACATAAAAAATCTGTGAGTGAACAACAAATCAACCCCCTTTTCCCACCCTTAGGGTAGGAATTTTTTTTTCAAAATTTTTATGGGACCACCTTCGAGGTATACCCTTTCCAATAAAAAAAGAATTATCAAAATCAGACTGTTCTGTAAAAAGTTATGCGTGGTCATACATTAAAAAAAAAATATACGTATCGAATTGAGAACCTCCTCCGTTTTTTCGTCGGTTAATAAAATGAATTTAAAGCGCAAATGTTTTTAATAGGGCTGTGGAGTCGCTGGGACTCCACCAACTCCTGACTCCGACATCTAGAATTTTAGGGCCTTCGACTCCGACTCCACAGCTTCGGATGAAATTTAGACTCTGAGAAAAAACGACGGACTCCGACTCTTGGAATATATAAGTCTTAAACTCTTGACTCCAATTCCGACTCCTGTATCCAAAAATCAGTCCGACGCCAGAAATTTTGGCAGAGTTGCGGACTTTGATGAAAAAAAAACGACTCAGACTCCTTTACCCCAAAATCAGATCGACTCTCTGATTCTTCGGTTTTACACACAAAAAAAAAAAAAAAAAAAAAATCCAAAAGAAAAAGATCGTTTTTAATGGTCTTTAAAATATTTTAGGGGCGACTACTCCGTTGGGTCTACCTCCTTGCTAAAAATAATCTTGCTTTTGTACGTTTCACATGTCTATCCCCCCAAAAGAATGTTAACGGTCAATATAATGCTTCCTTCCTCTCCAAATAAATATAATGGCTATGAAACTGTGGAAAACTGACGAAGGGGGGTGTATTGTTGTATTGTATTCCCCTCCCCTCCAAAAGGGTTCGGGGGAAGAAACAGTAGTTTTATTTGGATTTAGCTTAGAACAGGAATTAGCAACTTAGTAACTGGAGGGAGCAAGTCCAATCATTAGCTTAGGAAACGATGAGGCAAAGATCTCAAGTCACATGGCTCCTTCGACGAATGAGAGACACATTTTGCGTGAAAGAAACTTGACTGCTTCTTATATTTTCAAATATAACACGTGGCTTAGGATATTTGCTTCAAGAACTAAAAGTTTCACTCTCTCTACCTTTTTTTATTTCATCTCAATGGGATTCAGGGAATTTTTTTTTACATAAGCATAGGCAAAAACGTTGTCAGGAGACTTTTGAGAGTTTTTTTTCTAGCCACGCGATGTAAATGCTTATTAAAGAGAGGAAAAGCAGATTAACGTAAAGATGTTAACGTATTAGTAAGACGATGAAAAAAGAAGAGGAAGGAAAAAAAGCTTTCCGATAAAACAACTATTTTTTTTGACAATGAACTGTCTATCCATCGATGTCTGATCATTTTTTCCCACCTAAACCCTACTATTATATTATTCTCGCATGCAATAGAATGCTTGTTAAGTGGGAATTAATGTATTCGTTTTAATAGTAGATTTTAAAGATTATTTTATTACTGAGAATCCGCTTTCACTTTCAAGTCGCCTTGACAGCTCTCGTATAGTAGCGTGACAACCTATTTCTAAAAATGCTTTCATTTTCGAAGCGCATTCACAGAGCGTCGATTATAGCGAGATTAGATATCCTTGAAATTTAAAATTTTGTATGCAGAATGATTTGGTTGTTAATTAACGAATTACTCACAAAGCTTTTGCCAAAGCGTTCTTGACAAGTAATGGAATTAGTTTTCCTTTAAAATTAGCTATTACTTTCCTAATAGTTAAAATAATACGTCAACAGAAATCTCCTTTTTTTCAGTTCTAAATTTAAAAGGAAAGGAAAGAAACTTCTATCGTTCGAACTGCACCAGGTCGTCAGAAATGTGCATAAAAATTTGTTTGTTTGTTTGTTTTTAAATTCGGTTTTGGGGGTTTCACTTTTCATGAAAAGACCACAAACATTTCCAAATTGGAAGGTAAGAAATCCTCTCACGCTTTAATAACCGATTTTTGTAACAATCAAAAGGCCTATTTTTTTCCATGTGAGGTGAATTTCGTTTGAAATTTCGAATTTGTTCGGAACTAACGTAACATATAGGAAATTTTAAAAAAGAAAGAGAGGCTCTTTTTTAAATTCCCTATATGTTACGTCATTATAATAGTATATGTTACATACAGTCTGAGTAAAAGCTTTAAGGCTAGTAAACTTTTTTGAGAAATTGGACACATCTTAAACTTCGGATCAAAAAATCATTTGAATGATAATTATTAGCCTTAAATACAAGTAAAAAATGCAAAAAAAATCGTTTGTAAGTATTTCTTTATCATAAAATATTACAAGTCAATATTTGAGCCTGAGTAAAATCTTTAAGGCCAACATGATTAAGGCCAAAATGATTATTTTGAAGTGAAAACCGTTAGGGCAAGCATATAAATGAAAATGTAGGCTAAACCAACCTTCCTTGACTTTTGACCCCCTTATGGGCACCAAAATCTGACATGCCTCCCATGTGTAGCATATATATATATATATATATATATATATATATATATATATATATATATATATGTAATAATACACTCCCACTCCCACAGACAACAGTTATGTGTATGTATGTGCGTTGTTTGTTCAAGGAAATTTTGAGTTTGTTTATTTGCCATGCATGAGAAATCTGTATTTGCAGTTCATTTTGTAAATATCAAATAAGATGTTACTTTTCACATGATTAACATCGGTTTGGTAACATGTGCTCTACACCCTATACACATACCAAAACTTACAATATTTTGCTTCAATTCAATTCTATTCATTCTTTGTAAAACAAGTAAAAAACAGTTCTTCTTAATACGTTTTTTATCTTCCAGACGCAAATGAAATAGATCCCCGCCAACCCATTTGACCGCGCGCAATTTCTAAGATAAAATATCGACTTGGAAAATATTACGTAAGAATGGGTTTGACCCCCCCCCCCCCCCCGAAGTAAGTGTATTTAGCGATTTTCCACCCCCTCCCCCTCGGGACCCTTAAGTAAATAATGAATGGCCCCTAAGTGGAAACTTCTCAACTAAGTGTTTTTAGTAACCTTCCACTTTGTTCCCCTCCCTACTTTGCATTTATAGACCTCCAGGAGAAGAAAATATAAAATCACTAAACTTACAAAGAAAAACAACAACCTTTTTCACATTATCATTTTCAAACAATGATGACGCCTACACAATTATTTAAAGACTCACGGAACTCTCAAAATCTCTTTTACTTATAGGTTTTATTCGCATACTGTTTAGTTTCAAAAAATACCTCTAGTGTGGCAAAAGTTTGTTTCCCTTTACATCACACTTTTTTTTTTGCCGGAACTGACCCTAAGTGGATGTTTTAAAGTTTTGAGTAAAACACGTTTTAATTTCAGGTCCTAGACAAATATCATTGATTTTTTTTTCTAAAGCATGATGTACAGCTGCACTTACCAGGGCTACAAGATATATTGCCTAAAAACAGAGGAGAGGTTCCTCTACCGTTTGTACACGTTATCTGCAAATTTTGTGTTCTGGATCTTACATATCCTTGCTTCTCAGCTACCTCATTTGTTAAATTTAATTATTTTTCTCACTCATTTATTTATTTATTTACTTTTCCTTGCTCCTGAGCTTTGGTGTCTTGTCTTTTGAGTGACTTATTTTGAATATATATTTTTTAATAATATTTTTTAGAAGTTAGCAATTCTTGCATGAATTTACATTGCAGAATATCTTATGATTGGATACCAATACTATTATAATTTATCAATATTAATGAGAATACAGAAATACTGAATAAAAAATCCAATTCTTCACGATGTGGAAAACGCTAGAAACTTAAAAGATGAATTGCGTACAGTGACTGAACTGGTAGAAACTTAAAAAGAAAATACGATACCTTTTGAAAAATGTTGAAAACATAAAAAAGCTGAATACCGTACCATGCGCTTTAAAGCTAAGTATCGCACCGTGTATAAAATGTTAAAAACTTAAAAAACTTGAGTATCGTACCACGTGGAAAATGCTAGATATTTAAAAGGAAATTACCGTACCATATGTCAAATGCTAAGAAACGTAAAAACGGGCTATGGCAACACATGGAAAATGTTAAAATGACCTTCATTCGGTAGTATTATTGTCTATAACAATTTGCAACTTGATTCGTCAAACATACATTAAAAGATCGGCCAAATCTGAAGGATTTGAATGATTTTCTAAACGCAAAATAAAACTACATAAGTACAAAAAATAAGCATTTTATTTTGGTGTAAACTGTGTAAAAATATGAAATTTACATGACTATGCAAAATAAAAATCATCAACTATTTCTTTCGATTGTTCAAACTTTACAATTCTTCATTTAAAGTAACAAATGCTGGTAATTTACTTTTTCATTTGTATATGATAAGCAACTTTAATGGCATGGACTTTTTAAAAATGGATAAAAACTATACAATATACGTTGTGTTCTAAAAATATCACTTTGCGAAAAGAAGGCTGGCCGTAGAAGATCACATAGATCTTTTCTCCACCGTGTAGCCGTTGAACATCTGGAAAATAAATGCGTAAACATAATTAATTCAAACTAACTATAAAAACATTCAAGTACTAATCAGTTTATTGATGTGGTTGAATACTATTCATACACAAATTGCTTGGTACTCATGATATTGAGGTGGCCTGAATCAGAGGCGGATACAAGGAAGAGTCATGGGGGTCATGACGCCCCCTTCCCTCCTAAACCGTCGACAATATTATCCATCCACACTGTGTTCAAAGACTTATGAATAAAATTTAAACGATTTCAGTAATCTTTTCAATTTATTAATTATTTTTAAAAGTAAATATTTGAAATGTTACTTCTTTTCAGTGCTTATAAAACTAATAAGTAACTTTTATGCTCTACTAAGTGCCTTATTCCTGGCCGATGTGGTGCTTTTTATTGACAATCAAGCAGTTTCAGAAATTTTTTGTACCTAAAACCGTGCAGATCCCGGCTGTGCAGAAATGAGTAAAAGCATTAAATGCAGTGCTGTAAGATTAGCGTTTACACCAGGGTTCCCGTGAGCTCTAATGCAAGTTACACCCGGGTTTACACAAAAAATCAGTACTTTTGAACATTATCATTATGAAAGTTTTATTATGAACGCATGTTATACTGCGTGTCCCTGTTTAACCTGCAATACCTCTATTTTCGCAACAGTTGTTAGTCCTAGATGCATATTTTCCAATTGCAAAAATGGTCGATATAAGGTGCAGAGTTACAGTAATGAAAGTTTGAGGCAAAAAGAGAAAAAGAGACTAAGACTTTTAAAAGCATATTCTTTATTGATTACATAACTATAGACACATTAACGAACAGTGAAATAATTATCTAATATTTAGTATGCATTCCCTTGTTCTTGATGAGCATTTTAAGTCTCTTTGGCATACTTGTCACAAGGTTTACACCGTTTCTTAACTTTATTAAGAAGGAGGTAAAAAAACATTTTATACTCTCTATTATATATATTCACATACACATACTCACTAATTATCTAAAACTAACTTTAAATATAACAGAACACACTAATAAAAAGAACTAGTGAACTGTTTAAGCTGGTTGAAGTTATGTTCCTGGTAGGTAGATAAACAAAGAACATAAACAAAGCAGACAGTGCTGCCACCTGCAAACATTAAATTATGCTAAAATACGTAATAGTCATTGTACAATATGTACTGTACTTTAACAGTAAAATAAATAGTATTTTAGTACAACTAGTGTACAAAAAAGACAAAAACCAAAAAGCTCTTTAGTCTAATAATTTGGCCAGCACTGTATTATTTACCGTGATCTAAAGTGCAGCTACACCACTTTACACTCGCAGTCTATAACATCTTTTGGGGGAAAATATAGCGGCTAACAAGGGTTTAAAATTATATGTGTGCATGGCGTCATTTTTCAAATTGTACGAGCTTTTGTAAATTTGTTTTTACGATCATAGCATAACAATTGCATTTATTTTTCATTAACGATGAAAAAAAATGAATATTTTGTTTTTCTTTGTTTCGACAACCTGTCATTCTTCTGAAAGGGTGATAAGTTGCAATTTCATCTTCTGCACAGTCCGTTGAAATTTATATTTCACAAATAGCACATGATTACGCCATAATTAAATTCCAATCAAAAAAGGGGAGATATTATTTCACTTTATCATTGCGTTCTATGAGGCAAAGCGAGTTGTATGTCTCCCATTAATTGAAACCTTAAGAGTTTTTGGAAAAGAAATGTACCCAATTACCTAACATATGCATCTAACATAAACATTATGGCATGTAGTACCACAGAATATAGCTGAGTAAAAACAAGAAGGAAAATGTTGGTTTAGTAAGAAAATTAATCTATTTTAATGTATCATTTACATTAAAATACTGAGTGGCGGTCAGATGTTCGGTTACACGGATTATTTTCATTTGTATTCTACTTTTTTTTATCGTTATTTACTCGTTTAATCCGATTCCACGCTCCCAACTAAAGAAAAAGCTCAGTTTGAACACTTTATCTGGATAGTAAGCTCAGCATACGGTTGTTGCTAAATCATAATTAATGTTCTTTATGAGGGGTATATAAATCGACTCTGAAAGAAAAATAAAATGAGACAAGGAATACACTGACCTTAAATATTTGGCCTCTTACGTCATAACAATGACGCACTTCATTATCCCTTGTATCCTCCGCCACCTCCACGATGTCCTCCACCTCCACCGCCGTGTTTTCCTCCTCCGCCGTATCCTCCTCGTCCGCCACCCATGTGTCCACGCATGCCACCGCCGCCGTATTTTCCGCCTCCGCCATATCCTCCTCTTCCGCCACCCATGTGTCCACCCATGCCACCGCCGCGATATTTTCCTCCTCCTCCGCCACCTCCGCCGTATTTTCCACCTCCTCCATATCCTCCTCGTCCGCCACCCATGTGACCACCGCCGCCTCTATATCCTCCCATTCCTCCTTTGTATCCTCCCATTCCTCCTCTGTATCCTCCCATTCCTCCTTTATATCCACCACCGCCGCCGCCGCCTCCGCTGTATTTCGTTGCGGCAGTCAGCGCTAAAAGCGCTAGGAATAGGAAAACCTGCAACAGAGGGAAAATAAGTGAACATTTTTGACTAGTTAAAACCAAACAACAGTAGCTAATTGTATGAAACACATCAAGCATTCTTATCTGGTTATTAAAAGCTTGTATTGCCATTAGCTTACATCATACTTTGTCACTGGTGGGTGAGACAAGTTTTTCAATCGTTGCCAAAAAAAAAAGAAGAATAGTAATTATAGATGTACAATTAGTTAACACACATATTTTTGTAGATTTTGGGCTTTTGAAAATTTTCAAATAACACAATTTTTCGAGTTGGTTTAAAAGTATTTTTTCGCCACATACTAGTCACTTATCCTTAGTCTTGGTGTCAGTTTGATTCGGTGCGGGGTGGGGTAAGCTTTTCAACCGTTACCCCCCGCCCCCAAGAATGATATATTTTAATTAATATTGTTAATTAAGTTAGTAAATTCATTTCAAAGCTGAGGTTCAGTTTAGAATTTATTGTATATTACGGACTCATGAACCACCGCCAGCCGTAGGCGGCTAATCCAACCGCCCTAACAGCTAGTACATTTTTAAAAACTGCAGCAATAGATTCAGAGGGTACTTTACTAGAATTGAGAAGCTTGAAACTAATATCCAAAAGTGATAACAAATTAAAAAAAGTATTTAAGAAAAAAATGTTTTACTTAACAAATCAGTCAAGTTTTTTTTTCACTAGGTCGAAAAATATTTTACTTTTGACCTTGAATAATTTGTGTATAAGCAAAAATGTAAGGAACAATTGAGTCCGATTATTCCCATACGTGACGGTTGAATCACCATTTTACAATTTTATACCCAAGTGATTTAAATTAAAATGAGTCTGTGGAAATAAAGTGATATTGTATAACTGAGATACTTATTTAAAAATGGCAATACGTACGACAAGGAATTTGAATCTTAAAACTAATTTTAGTAGCAATATTCGGTGGTGACGAATAAACAAACATATTACCACATAAATTAAAGTTTGAATTTAATTAGAAATGTTTCAAAATAAATTATAACATGAATAACAACAACAACAAAATCAGTTAATGGTATTGATAACAATAATTAAAACTAAAAATATAAATAAATTTGACTTAGATACATTTTACCAATAAAAAGATTTTCATGTTTAACAATGTGTATTAGTTTTGGTTATTCGTATTAGGTTACGCAGTGGCGCACACAAGGGAAAGGTCCAGGGGATCCGGACCCCTCCCATGGACTTTGAATTTTTTGAATTGACTGTAATCTTATGCATGTGGTACGTAAAATAATTCCCAAGCAAAGATTACAATATTTTCAGATTTAGTAAGTGGAAAAATTAAAATTTATTTTCTCTCTTTCTTCCCCTACAAAATCGAACCTGCATGTGAACATAAATTGTGCTAGGATGATGATTTTGTTTCGTTGTTTTTATTATGCGTGTTGAAGTATGATATGAGAAAGGTGGACCTTAGATCCTGGACCCTTCTTTTGAGAAATTCCTGTGTGCGCCACTGAGTGGCGATGTAGCTATTGGCTGAAACTAATAAATAGTTTAAATTAAACAGCTTTTCATTTAACTTATTAGGTATCTAATTTTATTTTAAAATGACATTTCTTTTTCCATGATACAGTATCAAAATAAAGCTATTGATAAAAAAAAATTTTTGACTTGAAAAGCAAGATTTAATAGAATACCATTAAATTAAAGTAGCGAAATGATTGCAAAATGATATTTCCATTACTAGGTGGTGAGATGAATATCACTTTCGCTAGCTTATGTGCACCATATTTTTATTTTTTCCATTTCCTTGCTCATTCACTTGCTCTGTTGTGGAAGTTAATTTCAAGTGTAATTAAGAATGTATTTATCCTATGAATAATTTATTCCAACCAACCATTGCAGTGATACTTTATTTTTTCCAATATTTGTCTCAACTGAACTGAATGGGGTTGTTCCCTTCAGTCAAAAGTAGTACTTTTTGTCACTGAAATTGATAGAATAAGAAAAAAAAAAATACATGGACTCAAAAAATACTTTTATTTTCCCAACAGTTATTCTTTAATTATTTTTTTAAAATGTCCGATTCTTCAAACAAGGCGTGGTCTTTATGACGTCATAAACGAATCACTATGGCGCATCTTTCTACCGCATTTCCACGTTATGATAATCAAGAAGCGAATTACAGTTGCGCTCTACGCTTGCTATCAACCATATCGTTGCCAATACACGTGAGTAAAGATGCGAATTAAATATTTTGGACCGTGAATGGCAACACTGAATGGCATTTCATCATTTGTGATGCCATCGGCAGAAGCGTGCACCGATTTAAGTAATCTTTCAAAAATATTAAACAAATTATTTAAAAAATGGTCAGATTCTATGTTTTTAAGCATGCTCTTTCAGAAGAAAATACTTTTAAAATTTTGGAAACGACCCCATATTTACAAAAACTTTTTCTTGTTAGTATTACAAATGGCTAATTTCTTGTGAACAGTATTGGTTTGTTGTCCTGTCTCGCTCTTTAGCTTTATACTTGGCAAAATAATGTTTAGAAATTATATAGTGCCTGGAAACTTTTCGTAGAGGTACGGCATAATCAACTAGAACATATTTTCAGATATTTACATAATTAAAATTCTAAAGAATTTTGAAAAGAAAACGAAAACGATTTAAAGAAACTAACAAGATTAAAATGCGCATCGTAAATTTCGAACCGGACTAATAAAAAGCAAACACAAACCTATCCTGATCAATGGGAAGTCGTTGAAGAGGTTGTTAATATTGGAAAAGTATCGTCTCTCGAATAGAAATTACGACTAGCTATTAATTCAAATAATAATAATGATAATGATAATGCACACAATACAAAAGAAACACACACACAAAAGGATTTATTCAAATGTAATACTAAAGTGACCGAATCATTTGAAGATGAATGACTTCGAGGTAATTAGAGATGTTTCGCGCATTGTTTAAGTATCACCGACCCGCGTGCATTCAGAAACAGTTTTTTCAACTGCAGGAAGTTTGTGCACTGAATTGAGTTCCAGAATTAGAGACAATTCAATAGATACATTGCTTTTCTAACTATTATTGATCTTTTATTACATTTGTTCCTTCGTTTAAAAATATGATCATAATTTGTTTTTTTAAATAATGCAATTAATTACGATTAATAATAATACAATAATGCAATTAACAAAATTATGAAATATGTCAACGAAATAATCATTAGTTTTAGATAAGTTCTTGAGAAATTTCTAATACCTGTATTACGGTATCACGCTTTAAAAATACAGAATACCGGAATTTCAATTCCTATTCTAAAGTCTACTTATTCATGTTTTTTGTTGCATACATTTTTTTTAGAGGACTTAGCTCATTCACAGATCAAGTAATGAGAGGGTAGGATAAGAACTACTCTTAAAAACTGGGATGATAAAAATAGGAAACGTGGTAAAGTTATAACCTGGGCTACGGAGTCGGAGTGAAAATCACAGACTCGAACTCCAACCATTTCAAAGCCTCCAAGTTCCGACTCCTTTACCATAAAATCAGTCCAACTCCAAAACTACGACTGAGAAACCTTGGTTATGACATGAGCTTTCTCCAGGGGCATATATTAGGGTAAATAAATCCCCTCCCCCGGAAACTCAGAAGCTCCTATAACCATAGATAAGGACGAAAAATAACCATATCGCCCCTCCTCCCCAAATTTAACAATATCATCCTCCAACTTTCTTTTCTGGCAGCGCCACTGACATTCACGATATCAATAAAACAATCTTTAATCAAATAATGCAATAGATTCTCATTCATACGAACGTATACTTAACATATTTCTGTATTTGAGGAAATTGTTTTGGTGGACATAACTAAGTGAATTTGTGAGTAGAATCTCTAAAAATTGACAGCAAAGTACCCTGATCACAAAAGGGGCGGCCGACAAATGATGTTACGCTTTGAGGAGGGAGGTAGAAGTGAAATTTGACAGTTTGTAACAAGAGGGAGTGAGAGGGTTACAAAAAGTGTGGCATCACGCATTTTTAAAAGAATAGGCTTATGAAAATAGCGTGACATGTGACAAGGAGGGAGGGGGTATGGTGAAGTGTGACACTTTGTGAAAAGGGGGAGGGGTAGGTCAAAAATGCTGATTAAAAGTGGCATCATTTATGAACAACCCCAAAGCATTCTTATTACTATATGCAATTCTTTCTAACTTTAAAATAACTTTTTATCTTTGTAACATTCCATACGTACCTTGGAATAATAGCACCTTGTCCCTTGTTTTTAACAAATCTTGAAGAAGCCAAACATTTAAATATGCGCAGAAAAGATAATTGGCGAAAAGAGCAAGGCTAAATTTGAGATTTGTAAAATATTGAATTTAAACATTTTGGGCTGACAAGGCTTTGTTATTTTTAATAGCATAATTAGATCGTCAATTTGATTAACGTTTAATTGAATATTTCGGAAGTCATAGAAAGATAATTTAATAACAAAATATAAACGAACTTCAACAACCGTGCTCATTTATTTGGTACTTTTCCTTTAAAGACACGCAGGGCACACCCCATTGGGAGGTCACTGTGATCTCCCAATTATTTCCTCATTTGGAAAATTTTGTCTGACGATTCAGGAAATTGTAAACATAGTTAGAATATTGCTATTTTTAATGACGTCTTTTATCAGATGTGCGATGTACGTATGTGCGCATACCCACATCGCAAATAATTATTTTATCAAAAGGCAAAACTTCCTTTCGGTTCCAGAGTTATATTCGACCAAGGAGATTAATTAAGGATTTCGATTGCCAAAAATTTCAGTGAAATAGCAGCTAAATATATCTTGCCTACTTATCTTTGTTGTAACACTGTATCCCATTTTCTATTAAAAACCATTTTTAGAAAGATTTTTTTTTAAGTTAAAATAGGAACCAAATTATAATTCCAGTCAAGGATGAAGATTCTCTAGTAGGACTTACCAAAAGCTTCATTCCGGTAGCAGTCTATGGAATACCAACTCACTTGTTGATACCCAGCTTATATAGGGCCTCCTCGAAATTGGGTTCTTTGTGTCGAAAGCAGGGATTCCCTCCTCCCCAATCACGCACGAGGTCGTCTGACGTCATCTCTACCCTCCGTCGTGATGCAAGAAAGAATCGCCAAGAGCCGCATCGGATCGCATCCAATTTTCCTCTCTTGTTTTTGTTTTCCTTTCACCTGAGCTGCAACAAGTTTTAAACGGCAATCACCTCTTTCCGCCGGATGGTCATCGCGCGTCAATAAGAACAAAGGCGAGGGGATGATGGAACGCTCATTCGAATTAATCTCTCCCCCGCATACTCGCTGCGAGGTTGCAGCCTTGGTTCCTCGAATGGAAGCGAAATTAAGTGAAGGTTTTGAGGCGGGTCGAAACATTAATTCCATACTGTTCTACATCAATAATCCTTGTGCATGCAGTGTTAGCTTTTGTTGCTAGTTAGGTCTAAATGTTTCTGCTCGTTAAGGCTGGTTTTTGCTTTTTGCGTGATGACAACTCAACAATGATTGACATTGGATAACTTGAAATGTGTAATTAGAAAATTTTGAAGCATTTAAAACATAATGTAACATTTGTAAATTATATTTTTTCGTGCCAGCTGTGCACATCAACAAATGAAGTGCCCACTGAAAGAACAACCTAAGTCCACTTTTTGAGGAAATCTTTGCTTTACGTTTTACTGATTCATTCTGTAACGTGAATCTCAATTTTAAGTAATGTATACTATGTATTTGTAATATTGAACTCAATTTTATCAAAAAATAATTTTTAAAACTTATTTCCTTTGACATTATCCTTTTATGAGTTCGTTACATTTCCGTTTAATTCGTAAATTGAACGTTGGCCGTTTTTACAGTGGCCCCTTCAAATCTAAAAATATTTCTAATAAACTTTGCACACAAGAAAAACAAAAGGACTCGAAGTTACAAGGATCCCTTTGAGCTATGCGAGAAAAATAACAAAATTATGTTTCCACTGAAGAGTTTAATCTCAGAAATATTTTTCTCCTATGGGAGGAAAAATAGTTTCTTAACTTTAAATTTACAAAATGTTAATTTACAAAATTTTTTTGGAAGTTAAAGAAAAAAAAATATTTTGAGACTGTAAGTTCGACTTGGGTTTTCACAGGAAGACGGATTTCCGTCCCAATGATGACAGCTCTGGATGTAAAGAAAGCATCCCTTTACAGTATGAGTCATGCACAGTTTGCAATTTTTCCCTCCAAGAAAGACGTGAAAAATAATATTTAAATCAAAGGTGCTAAACCTTCCCTTACCCGAGGGGTCGTACCTCATATTCATATGAACTTACGGTCCAGAACACGTATAAAATTTGCATCTATTTATTTTTTTTCTTCTATATAACATGGGAAAATACAGAAAAGGAGAGAAAATCACAAACCAAATTTTGTTGCTATCATTGCTATGTGTTCTTTTTATAATAACGAAGTTTCCATATCCATATATTTTTCGCATATCAATTTTTGACTGTTTGGCTTAAAATTTGAAACAATCGCTCTTAATGCCGAGTGCAGTGGATCGGTTGCGTTGGAAGATTCCAGAACGCAGTTTTCGATTCGTAATATCAAACATAACAGCGAGCCACATATGGATGGCTTTCGTGGGGCGCAGGTTAGACACCACTAGGGGTGGATTGCGCCCTCTAACATGTGCGACTTTTCCTTTTTTTTTTTGCTCCTTTAAACGCGTGAGCCTTCGTGTTTTTTTCTTTTTTTTTTTTTTTTTTTTGCTTATTATCATCCTCACTTGACTTGAAGAGGAGAAATTTTCGTCGCCATGGTTACAACGTTTACGTTCACTCTCGGCTTAACTTACGCAAATTTTACTTCTAAAAGGGGGAGGGGTGGAATTCAGGATTTTCAGGAAGAACATCAAGATTAATGAACTTAAAAAGCATTCCGTTATACGCTATAAATATTCTTGATGATAAGTGTTCTGGTGGTCATAAAATCTTCATCTTTGACTACCGCATCTTAATCACCATTTCTTTTTTTATGGACATGCCTCGTATTACCTATTCTAGAAAATCATTCATAGTATGACGGATGCAAGTCTCTTGGCCATTTCCATTCCATTTGTAGAAACAAGACGAATAGGGTCCTATCGCAGTTCGTGATTGCGAAAAACACCATTTGAATTTAAGACGTCAAAACTCAAAAATTCAAATTAATGTTGGAGGCTTTCACCCCCCCCCCCTTTCCCGCCCTCGAACCCAATGCCAAATTACCAATTCATGCACATTTACCTCTGCTAAATGGGAGCAGTTACTAAAGCGGCAGTTTGACCTTGGAGTTTTTAAACATCTCTTCGAACGTCGTAATTTTTGACATTATCGTTCTGCAAATAGTAGTTAAAACCCTAGGCGTTTCGAATTCGTTTGAATGTCGAAGTAAGAATAACAGCATTTATAGACTCAACAAAATAATAAACGTGCATTTAAAGCCTCAAACCATTCTGAACATAAAATCAGAGAGTAAAAACGTTTTCCTTAAACCCCCGAATGAGAAAATGACAGCAATAAGAAAAGTAAATAGCAATTTCCTTTTTTTTTTTTTTTTTTTTTTTCAAGTCTTTATCGTTTGACATAATTTTTAAAAAATGAAAAAGAACAATATCGAATTGCGAGAGAGATTTCATTTCTAGCCACAAAATGCATTGAAAAAGGGAAAAACAGAAATCCAAAATTTCATGCACAAAAATTGTCATCTTTAAAACACATTTTAATTGTTTATCATTACTGTAAAAAAAAAAAAAAACTTACAATCACTAATTGCGACATTGATTGAAGTTGTGGCTGTAAATGGTCTTATTCGACTAAAATTTTACTGCAATCCCAGATTTTTTGTCTTTGACTTGATACTTTCGTCCAGTCTTTTTCGTTATACTTATTGATAAAATATTAAACTTGCCCATTGTAAAGCTGCATTTTAGTTGTTTTAAAGAATTTAGGAGTTATATTGAATTTAGAACTATTTTGTCAGTTATTCATCTTTACCAAAATAACTTTAAACTTGGAAAAGTTATATATTAAGCAAACAAGAGCCTCCCCCCCCCCAAAAAAAAGGAAAAATACCCCTAAAAACACCCCCCCTCCTCTAAAAATTTTAATGGCGCAGTCTGCGCCATGACCTCCCCCTAGGTGGGCACCCCTGGTTTTACCTTTCCTTTACCGTTATTCAAGGCCGAATTTAGGAACAACACCTTCCCCTTGAAAGAAGCAAAAACTTAAAAACACGCAAAGAAGTGTGTTTCCGAAATTTAAACTGTCAATCTTATGAATTAATGATGACGTTTCACATTCAGAGGCGCCCCGATGGGAGATCGCAGCGATCTCCCAAAAAATTCCTTATTCGATAAATTTTTCTGACGCTTCGGCAAATTTGGAGGTAATATTGCAACATATTCCTTTTTCTTCTTTTAAAGTTTTAAAATTGTTTTTTAATTATATCTAACGCTACTTCCCATTTGATTCTTCTCATTTCCGCTTTTGAAAACTGCCCATTCGAAAAAAATATATCACGTCAAAAAAATTTTTGAATACTCATTATTGTTCTTCGATTTTTAATTTAGCATGTTTCCGTTACTTAAAATCGTTCAGCCTTTTTCGCTTGTCACTCATTTTTATTTCGCAACTCCAGCGCTCGAATACGCTACCTTGCGGTGATTTACAAAACTGCCGGAAAAACTAAAACATTGCCACATTGCGTTCCACGTAAGTCTGTTGACTTAAACATAGGCAGTTTGTTCTGAGTATTTATTAACGCAATCGATGTGTCTTGGATTGCTTTCAGCAACAGAAAGTGTTCGAGCTCCTCAAAATAATGTTAGTTTTCATTATTTCCCTCTAAAAAGTGATTTGATTGAGAAATGGTGAAAGCGCGTTAACACCAGAAAACTCTGGATTAACAAACTTGGATAACGTTATACCAGGTAAAAATTTTATTGTTTTGTGTGAATTTGTAAGAATATGGGTTTTTTTTAATCTTAAATTAATTTAACAAACCATATTTTACAGCAGCATTTAGTTGGAATAGACAGTATGCAAAATTTTTTCGTGAATATATTATCGTAGAACGAAATGAAAAATGTTTAACCGAGAAAGAATTTATTTTGTTGCTTTTATTCTCAGCTGAAAGGTTTCGCCAAATTTGTTTAGGGTTATAGTTTTAGTATTGTGCGAGCTAAGTATCCTTGGCGACATTTCGCGTTTTTAGTTAAACCATTTTTATTTTTATCATAAGTGGAATAAAATGGTAGTAAGATTACAGAATTCGATAAGTAAAAAGAAATAATGGTCAATCAAACTGAAAAGAAAACTACCACCATATATCCGTGAGAATTTTGATGATGATTCGCATAACATGACACAATTAAATCGTAGCTATGAAATTAGAAAAATCAAAACAGAAAAATTTTAAATTAACCGATTCGGGAATTCGAGAGAAATAACTCAGCTACAAATGCAAAACAATAAGCGCTAGCCAAGCAAGGCAAAAAAGTATCATCTTCTTTCGATAATAATTTGTAATGTCATATTGAATTTTCTAGCATTAATTGTTATTCTTGTCAGGCCACAATTATTTAGTTTTATCAAGAATTGATAAATATCGAATTCAACATCGTGGAAATAGCTGCTTAGAACTACGAACTACGTAGTTTGCATTAATCTTTGACGTTTAGTAATGCTTCTTGAATTCTCATTTCTTTCTACGTGGGCCAGAATATCCACAAGACTTTGAAAATTAATTTAAAAAGAATAAAGCGAAAAAATCATGCATACGAACAAAATTTACTAGACTTATTACCATTTTCTTCGTTACCACATGCGTTTGTTTTAGTTTTTTCGTTCGCCATTAGTCAGTGACTGCAGTGCCCCCTATAGTTCGTTGGAGTTGCGATTTGTCTCCGAGACTTAATAATAACATAAAACGATTTTTAATGTTTCAATATTGTAAAAAGGAAAATAAACGTCAATCACTCAAGAAACCTGTACTGAATAAACTTTGGTACAGCACTAAAAATCTTATTCGAACTCCAATCTCGTTGCGACCTCTGGTCAAACGCTACGACACTTTCTGAAATTGACTCCCGCTTTTCGTCTTCACTTACTGTTTTACGCTGATCAATGGGGTCGTTTCCAAAATTTTATAAGTATTTTTTTCTGAAAGAGCATGCTTAAAAACATAGGTTCAGATATTTTTTTAAATAACTTATTTAAGTTTAATATTGAAAAAAAAATTACTTAAATCGGTGCGCTTTCATCATTTACACTTCTGTCGTGTGACATCACAAATGATGAAATGCCATTCAATGTTGCCATTCACAGAACAAAATATTTAATTCGCATCTTTATTCACGTGCATTGGCAACGATATGGTTGATAGCAAGCGTAGAGCGAAATTTTAATTCGCTGCTTGATTATCATAACGTGGAAACGTAGTAGAAAGATGCATTTGTGACGTCATAAAGAACACGCCTTGTTTGAAAAATCGGACATTTAAAAAAAAACAATTTTAAAAAAACTGTTGGGAAAATGAAAGTATTTTCTGCGTCCATGGGTTTTTTTTTTTTTTTTTTGCTCATTCTATCCATTTTAATGACTAAAAGTAGTACTTTTGACTGAAGGAAACCACCCCATTATCATGATTGAAATACATTTGATTTTCGTAAGATGTGTGAAAGTAATCATTATTAAATTACAAGAAAAAATTGATTTTAAAAATATGTAGTAAAGCAAAAAATTTTTTTAGCCGCCTCTGAAAATTTTGGCGCCCTAGGCAGCTGCCTACTCTGCCTCTTGGGAAATTGGGCCCTGCCGTTATTGCTCCTCGATAATAACAAAGCCTACTTTCTAATCTTCAAAGAAGAAATCGTGTATTTTTATAACCATAAATTTAAAAAAAAGTAAAGTAATTGAAACCAAACAGAAGACGAGGAAAAATAAAAATATAAAGAAAGAGCTTTCTAGGTGAAGGTTACAGTTTGGTCTAGAGGCGAGATAAAAATCACATTCACACAATGAAAAATGATGTTTCTTCGACACGGAAATTACAAAACCGAAAGCATAAGAATCGTCTGCGTTATCTCTCGGCAGGAATCATGTGATCACATATCCAAAGAGCTTCGCAGTTGCTTTCATTCAACCAGATGTCGAAAATATGCTAATTCCATGTTTTAAAAAGGTATGAATAAATTTTCCGCTGTGTTAACAAATTTTTCCGTCTAAAATTGTACATTAAATAAACTATTTATCTCAATCTAGTCTAGTTGATTTTTTTTCTTATATTCTGTCGATGTTGGGTAAATGACTAGTTATGGGTATGGTTAAAGGATTTAATTTGGATTGTTGTTGAACTATAATGTTGCTGTTCTTGTTCATGAAAAAAATTAATTCTCACGGTGTTAGAGCTTAGAAATTGTACTTTAGTAGCTGCGAAATTTTCATTAATTTTCAACCATAATTTTTTTTTCTTGAAATGAATTGAAATACACTAATTTGACCAGTTATGGTCATATTTGTTTAGTCATGGGCATGCTAGCTAAATTCAATTATTTTCAGGAAATACACACACAAAAAAAAAAGTCAACCCTCATACAACATTTATATTTCTTGCAATTCGCACATCTAATAAACTATAGGGGGCGTTGCAGCCACTGTCTAACGGCGGATGAAAAAGGTAAAACAAACAAATGCCGTAACTTGTAATTTGCTTTGACGCTTAGTGAATGGCAATAATTTTTCATCGTGTTTGTGGGAAGCTTTCTTTTCTAGTCTTCTGAGATTACATTACATCATAAACTGTCTGAAGCCTGTAATTTACCCCAAAGAAAACACGTGGAATGGAATGTTTTACTTTTCTCTTTAGTATTGTTAATCACCGCAAGGTAGCGTATTCGAGCTCTGGAGTTGCGAATGTAATCGAATTTAAAGGTTTTAACTTAGCGATTCAAGCAAAATTAAAAGATAGCTAACAGACGAATCTGGCAACATATTAACAAAAATAAATTAGATGATTTTTGTATACACATTTGAAGAGTATTTACGGAGGGGGGGGGGGGGAGTTCGAGCTTCTGAAAATTTCACACTGTCTTCAGAAAATTTTATTCGAGTCCACTAGCACCCCTGCTGTCCGTTGAGGCGCCAACTTGTTAGAACGCAGATCGATATCGAGCTCCAAAAAACTACTTTTTCAAAAATTTGACTGATTTTTACACTAAGCTGACTACTGCTACGTTTTTTACTAATCGTTTTTGAAATTTAACATTTATTTTATCATTATTCTAAATAATAATTTTGAGTTAAAACAACCAAAACATTTAATTATGGTCATAAGTGCCCATAAATAAAATACTGATTTAAAATTGACTTGTTATGGGTCCACTTGCTTGGAAGGATCTTAAATATCTTAATTAATGACGAAAACATACCTATATGAGAGAAAAAAGGGTTAAGAAGGAGTGCGGTCCAATAAAACTGCTATCTGATTATTAATAAAAAAAAAAAAACATGAAGTTCTTAAGAACGAAATTTTTTAAAAGCTTAAATGCAAGAAAATTCACAACTACTAACTTAGAAGCGTTAAAATAATAAAGAGCACTGCTGATGAAAACTCATATTGGTATGAAATGTGGTGGAAGCTGGGCCGCAGAGAGCCAAGGCGGGCCCTCCCCCCCCCCCCTCAAAAAAAAAAGAAAGAAAAGGGGAAGGGAAGAAAAAAAGAGCGGAAGAGAAAAGGGTGGAAAGAAAAAAAGGGGGGAGGGAAACAGAAAAATCCAAACTGCTTACTAGAAAACAATTAATTTTATTTTAAGTGCCACAACAGTAAATAAAAAAAGAGTAAATTTTACTTAAGTTTTACGTTTTCCCTTATTCGGAGTTTTTTTTCCCTTTTTCTTCCTTTCTTTTTTTTTTTTTTTGCGTTAGTGTTGGGAGCGTTCTTCAAAGATGCTATTTTGAGAATCCACTAATAGAGCTAATTGCTGTTTAAAAAACCAGACATACCTGCCCGTTACTGGTTCGGTGCCCATAACTAGTCATTTACCCTATGAGGAGTAATTGCATTAGTAGGTCAACTTCACATGTTCAAAACAATTTAGAACGATAAGAACATTTACGAGCATTGCGAGATATAATTCACCGTTTAAAACTATATCATATATTTATTTCCGAAAAATGATCGGCTTTCAACCAAACCGTTAACATTCGATTGATGGAAAAGCATTAATACGTTTAAAATGTTCTAATAGCAATAAAATTGCAGACAGAAGTTTCGAGATTTTAAGGAATCCATTTTTCAATGTAAAGAAATGAGCTTTTTAAAGATATCCGATAAAAGTGCATAACGAAATGTAGTAGAATTTCTGTTATCTAAATCTCTTTTACTCGAAACATTCAGTTTATCGAGGTTCACTTTTAAGCAGGTTTTTCTTTTAAGTCTTTAAGTCATTTTGTTTCAGGAAAATTTCTTTTTCGACTATTGAGCTAATATTATTAAAGAAACGTTGTGACAAATCTACAAAACAAAAGCAACTGAAATGCAACGAAAGTATCTGTACTACAATTGTAAAAGTTTGATGTCAAGTTTGGTTAAAATTATGCATTTCAAAATTAAAATTTAGGTAACCATGTTACAGTACTTGTGCATTTCCGTATTCTTAATTTTTCTGTAGGTACGACTTTTAATCACACGTAATTGTATATAGTCTCAGAGTTAAAGCTTGCTCGATTATCCGAAAATGTTGGTCAAGCTCAGTCCGACAGTCGAACTCAATTACTTCGGGTAATCGAAGTTCTATTGTAATTGTATGAGATCAAGTGCTCAAATGATTTGCTCTGACAATTTTATTGTTTAACTTCACTTTCGATGAAACTATTTGAGACTCTTATACTGATTCACGATACATGAAATACACCACCAACTCAGTCATACCAGCCGAGGACTGCAGTTTCGTGTTTATTAGCACCCATCAGCCCAGTATAGGAAGTGACTGTGCTGGAGGTGGAAAATCTCTTAAGGAAGCCAAGAGCTCCAAACAAACTGGTAGCTAATTTAGAATTAGTACTGACCAGACGAGTGACCGAAGCAATGGATCGGTTCAACTCGAAGATTGATGGCAGGCGTGGTATTTTCAATAAGTTACCGCCCTATAGCCAGGGCTAAGGCAGAAATACATGAAATACACCACCAGCTCAGTCATTCCAGCCGAGGACTTTCTGCCTTATTTCTGTCTTAGCCCTGGCTATAGGGCGGTAACTTATTGAAAATACTTATATTGATTGACATAGGTTTTTCTAAAAAAATAAAAGAGAAAATTCTTTAACCATTAACAGTACCAGTTCAGTTAGCGTTACAGCTGGGAATGATCAGGGCCACAGAGAACCAAGGGCGCCCCTAGTTAGTTATGTCACCTGGCCCCTCCCGCCCCCTAAAAAGAAGAAAAAAGAAAAGAAAAGGGGAAAAAAGAGAAGATTATGGGGAGAAGAAGAAAAGGGGGAATCAAAACTGCTTACTAGAAAGCAATTAACTCTATTTTACGTGCCACAACATTAACGACCAAAAGAGTAAATTTTACTTAATCTTTGCGTTTTCTCTTATTCGGAGTTATCCCCCCTTTTCTTTCCACCTTTATTTTTCTTTCCTCCTTTCTTTTTCTTTCTTTCTTTTTTCATTCCTTCTTTTCTTTCTTTTTTGTGTAAGTGCCCCCCCCCCCCAAGGCCCAGACTCCTAGTTTTCAATTAGGCTGACATGGCCTCTCGTTGGGCCTGGGAATAATTACAGCTAGAGCTCGGGCTTTTTGTTACTATTCGTACATATGAATTGTGCCTGAGCATATATGCATCGTTTTAGCCTACTTTCCCGTAATAATAAAAGAAGAAAAAAGCATGAAAGGAGGCTTAATGCATCTTTAAAATATCGCTAAAAACAAAAAAAAATCAAAAATTAATGAAATAATTAAGTATGTATTGTGTTCTTCCAATTCACTCAGAAAATCTCACAAATCAATAATTCTAAACTTCATTAATTCCAAAACGTATTTAAACAAAGGAAGATATTTTATTGAATATAACATAATACAGTTCTCCGCCGACGTAGGGCGAGAAAAAAACTATTCAACTACCACGTTGTTATTCACAAACTCCACCTCTTCCGTTACAATTGTTCCCTGTTGCCATACATAAAAAGAAATATAAACCGCAGACGATAAACAGAAACACTATTAAGCCGAACATTGCACGTAAAAGGAAGAAGCCGTAACATACTCCCACCCATCAAGAAACTATTCTTGATGTGTTGGAAGTTTGCACAATTTTACAATTGGCCGTTTAAAACTACCTTTTGCAGTTTTTAAAGTAACAACTCTTACCACACCATCCTTACCTGAATGGGTAGCAATTATTTTACCCAAAGGCCAAATAGAAGGAGGAACGTTGTCCTCTCTTATGAGGACTATATCCCCTACAACAAAATTAATGCCCTTAGTTTTCCATTTTTTTTTATTTTGCAGTGAACTCAAATAGTCCACACGCCATCTCTTCTAAAATCCAAGTTTCATTTTTTGAACAATATCCCATCTAGAGCGTAGTGACAACTTACTTTCCTGTACAAACTCAGGAGGAGAAGAAATTACTTCACCTATCAAGAAATGTGAGGGTGTTAACATGCTCAACTGGCTCAAATCACTATCATCAAGTGTAATGAGAGGACGAGAATTAAGTAAAGCCTCGATTTGAGTCAGAAGAGTGGTTAGTTCTTCAAACGTTAAATTTGTATTCCCGATAACCCGTTTTATATGAAATTTTACTGATTTAACGCCTGCCTCCCATAATCCACCAAAGTGAGGACTTAGTGGCGGTATCATATGCCATTCAATATTCATTTGGGACAAGAAATAACTTATTTTTTCATCTTTATTAATAGAGGACACAAAGTTATATATAGTTGACAACTGTTTTTTAGCCCCGACAAAGGTAGTACCATTATCAGAATGGATGTGCTTTGGAGCTCCTCTTCGAGAACAAAATCTGCGCAAAGCAGCAATAAAAGTTTCAGATGTCATATCACTAACTAACTCTAAATGTAGAGCCTTGGTGGCAAAACAAACAAATAGCGCTATGTAACCTTTAGTAGTTTTGGCACCCCTACCTCTATGCTTCAAAATACTAACTGGGTCAGCATAATCTACCCCACACACTGAAAACGGTTTAGTAAGAGTAACTCTATCTACAGGAAGATTACCCATTATTTGTTTTGAAACAGAATATCTATATCTACAACAAATAACGCAGTTATGAATACATTTTTTGATAATTTTTCTAGCACCTATAATCCAATATTGTTGGCGCAAAATACCTAGTAATAAAGTAGTACCAGCATGAAAATGTAACATATGAAAATGTTTAACTAATAATGAACTAATTTTATGCTGAGCTGGTAAAATAATTGGGTGTTTAGCACAAAAAGGCAGCTGCGAATTTTGCAACCTTCCTCCCACCCTAATCAAGCCATCTTTATCAATAAATGGGCATAAACTTAGCAATGAACTTTTACATGGTAGAGACTTGTCATTCTTGATGCAATTAATTTCATCGCTAAAGTACGCAGATTGGATATAAGAAATTACCACTTTACCTGCCTGCTTTCTTTCAGATGTAGTCAGTGGCAATGGCTTATCATTGCTCAAAATACCTAGTTTTCGCTTACGATTTCCCACTCTACAATTTGAGATAAACCTAAAACAAAATGCTAATATATCAATAATTTTAGAAAATGAAGAAAATTTCTGAAATAAGTTATCAATAATACTACAATTAACAGAAGTATTGAAACTAAATTTAAAGTTCTTTTTCTCCTTCAAGACAGTTTCTGAATTTTCAGCTCTATGTAGTTGTTTAGGCCAGCTTTCTTCAGTTAATTTTAGCCACGAAGGTCCTTTCCACCAAATTGTGCAATCCGGAAGATATTTAGGAGCTAATCCTCTGGACGCAATGTCTGCCGGATTTTCCTTCGTTGGAACGAACGACCAACTTTTAACTGGTACTAAGTCTAAAATTTCAGAAGTTCTGTTAGAAACATAAGGTTTCCAATTACGAGGAGGAGACGACAGCCAGGTTAAAACGACTTGAGAATCTGTCCATGCATGGAATGAGATATCACAGTCTGAAAATATGCTCTTTGTCGAAGAATACAATCTTGCTAGTAACAGAGCACCATTTAATTCAAGTCTGGGAATTGAAACAGACTTCAGTGGAGCAACCTTGCTTTTAGATGTCAAAATAATTACTTCTGACTCCTCATCAGAACGAGGCTGCACTGCATAGATGACAGCAGCATAAGCACATTCTGAGGCGTCACAAAAACCATGAAGAAAAATGTTCTTATTAGTTGTTTGAATCCATCTCGGAATGCGAATGTAGCACACTTGCTCAAAGTTCCTTTGAAAAGCTTCCCATTTGGTAGCAAGTTCTTGAGGCAGAGGACTATCCCAGTCCAATTTCAAAAGCCATAACTGCTGATAAAATATTTTGATAGAAATAGTGCATGGTGATAAAAACCCAAGAGGATCAAATAACTTAGCTGATTGCGATAAAAATGTTCGTTTTGTAATATTACCTTCAAATTTGAAATTAACTTTAAAAACAAAGCAGTCGTTTAAGGAGTCCCACGTGAGACCTAAAGCTTTAGAGCACTCATCTGGATGAATCTCTAAATTTTGAACTTCTTTGGGTGAAGTAGGCAAAGAATCAGACAGTACTTGTGGAGAATTAGAACGCCATTTTCTCAAATGAAATCCTCTAGCTTCCAAAACTTCAGAAAGTGTTTTGATTGTTGCAATAGCTTCTTCGTTCGAATTTGAACCTGACATTAAGTCATCAATGTAGAAAGAATTCTTAATTATAGATGATACAGTAGGATCTTCGTTTTCAATGTCTAAACCAATTTGATGCAACACTCGCGTCGCTAAAAATGGTGCTGCCGAAGTACCATAGGTAAGAGTACATAATCGAAATTCACTAATTGGAGAACTCTCCGACTCCCTCCAAACAATTCTCTGTAGATCTTGATCCGCAACATCAACAAGAACTTGCCGATACATCTGTTGAATATCTGCTGAAAATGCTATTCTATTCATACGAAACCTCATGAGAATAGCAAATAAATCTGGTTGCACTGTTTGACCAACAGCCAAGATAGAATTCAAGGAATGTGAATCAGGTGGCTTACATGAACCATCGAAAACAACTCTGAGTTTTGTAGAAACACTATCATTCTTGATAACAGCATGATGAGGAAGAAAGTATGTATCAGAGTTTACAAAGTCAGGGCTTGTTTCAGCACGTGTCATGTGTCCCAATTTTTCATAATCAATCATAAAACTTTTATATTCATCTTCAAACTTTTTATCAGTTTTGAATTTTCGTTCCATTGCAAATAATCTCGATACAGCTAGTTTCTTAGAGTTTCTTAACAATGATTTATCTTTGTAAATTGGCAACTTGACAACAAATCGACCCTGATCATTAATTTTAAAGGTAGTCTGGAAATGAGTTTCACAAAATTCCTCTTCTTCGGATAGCAGTCTCTTTTTCACGGATAATTCTTCAGTTTGCCAAAATTTCTGAAGAATTGCATCTATATTTGTGTTTTCTTCGACATTAATAAAATGCGAATGAGCAATGGGAGACGAAATGTCACTACGAAGAATTCTTCCAGCAATAACCCATCCAAACATCGTATTTTGGGCAATGGGTTCATTCTTCGAACCAACAATTTTACCATTTCGCATTATCGTGAAAAAACAGTCGGAACCCAAAATAATGTCAATTGGTTGCGGACGCATGAATTCTTTGTCCGCAAGATTACTGATAGCTTTAATATAACCTAAGTCCTTTAAATCCAAAAATTCAGATGGTAACTGAGCAGTTAATTTATTCAAAATATATGCTTTAACTTCGATGCGCTCATTAGAAAATTTCGACCCAATGTCAAGCATTACGGAGCCTCGAGTTTGACCATCGGACACTTCAGCAATCCCAGTCAAAGAAATTCTATCATTTTTTCTTCTTAATCGTAACACATTCATTAAATTCTCACTAATGAATGAGCACTCAGATCCTGAATCCAGCAAAGCCCTGAAAGTGTAAGATTTTCCAGAACTATCCTGAATTACAACTTGAGCAGTAGGAAGAAAAGAAACACTTCTAGTATTGTTTACAGAAGTACTGGAAATAACACCCCGATTTACGTTGTTAGAGTCAAGTTCACAATCAAGTGAAAAACTCTCTCGTGGATTGTCATTTTCTTCTACGGTAGTTTGAAATCTTTTTTTCTCAACTAAATATTCAGAAACACTAGCAGTATTCCCCTTAATATTTTCATGCAATAATGTATTGTGCTTTGCTTGACACAGCATACACTTTAAATGTGAATTCGGACAGTCTTTTACCCTGTGCAAATTTAAGCACAAATAACACAATTGGTTTCGTTTTACAAAATTCTTTCTCCCACTAAAATCCATGCTTTTAAATTTCACGCATTTAAACAAGGGATGCACTCCATGGCACTTAATGCAATTTTTAGTAATTCTGACATCTGAGCGATTTTTTATACCAACATTATTTTTCATTGGTTCTACTTTTTTTAACTCGTTGTTCATTATTAACTCAAGAGACGAACACCTTGTTTTCAAGAAATCAAAAAATGATTTCAAAGAAGGAAAGTCTACGTTAGCAGTCTCAGAAGACCAAAGCCTTCTACTTTCTGTATCACGTTTTTGAAGCATTAAATAAATTAACCAAGGATCTCTACTTGATGCTTCCTCACCAAGAGCTTTCAATCCTCTAATAATTTCATCACTTGTATCCATAAAGTTCTTTAAATTTGTATCATTCGTCTGTGAGATACCTTTCTGTTCTAAAAATGTTCCTATCAAAGACTGTACAATTTTCTTCTTTTTATCATACCTATCCAATAGCTTTTCCCATGCTTCCAAATATGAAGCGTTAGATAAGGGAATATGCTTAATTAAAGACGCTGGCTCATCGGTGAGCAACCCTTTCAAATATTGAAACTTTTGTACATTAGATAATGAATCTTGATTATGAACTGTTACAAGATAAAGATCTTTAAAATTTATCCAATCATTAAAATTGCCAGAGAAAGGCGTAATATTTAGCTTTGGCAATCGGAAATTACTTAAATTTGTCTCCGCATTTTGCGTTACAGTAGAACCACCACCATTAATTTGTACTTCTCTTTTCTGAGACGAAACATGAAAGCTTTCGATTTTATTTTGATACTGAGCTTTTAATCTAAAATAATTTTCCTCAAATTCTGCTATTTCAGAATCTTTATCATCTAATAATACATCAAGTTTTTCAAATTCCGTAAATAAAGTATCTAACCTTTGAATACGTATCAAAACTTCATTTTTCGTATTTATATCATTAAATGTATTCTCAAGTCTTGTTACAGAAGCTTTAATTCTTCCTCTAGAAGCTATTATTTGAGTTCTAGCTGCCCCTTCCATAATACTAAATCGAAAGTAATCGAATTAAAGTCCAAATTCTTAATTCAAATAAATTTATACATCTCGCATAAACCAATATCAAATCAGCATCAGTTCCAAAAAATTAAGTGTAATCCTCAATAAGAACTCATCAAAATATTAACAATAAAATATTCTACAAATCAAATTAATACTTCAATAATATTTTCATGAAACATCGGAAAATGATCTTATGCAATAAATACAAGTAAATAAAATATCACCTGTAAATCTTCTCAAGACGTCCAATTATCTTCTTAACAGATTTTATAAATAGAATAAAGAATTTTAGAATAAAGCACTTATCTTAGTATAAATCACTTATCTCACCGGGTGCCTCCAATATTTTATGTTCTTCCAATTCACTCAGAAAATCTCACAAATCAATAATTCTAAACTTCATTAATTCCAAAACGTATTTAAACAAAGGAAGATATTTTATTGAATATAACATAATACAGTTCTCCGCCGACGTAGGGCGAGAAAAAAACTATTCAACTACCACGTTGTTATTCACAAACTCCACCTCTTCCGTTACAATTGTTCCCTGTTGCCATACATAAAAAGAAATATAAACCGCAGACGATAAACAGAAACACTATTAAGCCGAACATTGCACGTAAAAGGAAGAAGCCGTAACATATTGAAAAATTAAAAAATGGAGAATAAGGTAAATCTGTCTATCGGTCTTCAAAAATTGGACGGACAATCAATTTTTATTCAGATGTGACGGATTTTCTCTACTCACGCAAAAAAAGTTATTGGTGCATATTTTAGATATTTAAGTGCACATTTTACTCACTTTAAGTGCATTTAACCTGAGCTCCAACTATACGTATCTATGCATTCCAAAATATTTCACACCTAAATTGGCTAAAAGTTGCTTGCGTTTTGATAAAATGGTATATAACCCTCTTAATATCACGCCTCGTTATATTTCAAATACATAATTTGATATATATTTTATTATAATTATGTTTATACTTTACTACTTTTTAATCACAAATTAGTTTACTATGTTTTTATAACTTATGCTGACGCATCGGAATGAGATGGCAAATGATAAAGGCAAGGAAAACAATTCGCACTCGCCAAACTGTAACGGGTCCTTTTTTTAATGATAATTAGTATAATAATAAATCGTAAGTTTTAATAATTGATGCGAAATGTCACGTAACTGGGAAAACTAAGTATGATAAGTACGAGGGCAAATCAAAAAGTCTTTGCGCTCATTTTTTTTCAGCAAAAATACGGCTGTGAATACAAAGCGAACATATACATTCCCAGGAGTGACCGTTCCTTGAACCATACTGTGGGATTCGATGGGTTCTGATCTTGACACTGTCACTCAACGAACGATTCGCATTAACACTCATAATGAAATTTTAATTAATACTAGAACCTATGTACAACAGCTATTTACATTTATGAAATCAAATATCAATTCTACATCTACAACTACGGCATTTTCACAGCGAACTATTCGGGCGGCATTTTAGCGCGTCCGTCCATTCTCGTTTTTCTTGGCTCTTTTTTCCCGCCCGTCCCGCTGACTCGTGGGATATGTTATGTAGTAGATACTCGGTGGCGCCGGCTCTTCCAGCCATTTCAAGGTAGTCTGAGCGCCCCGGTCTGGGCTCCTACACTCGGCCGTGCTGACAGGCATTGCGCCCTCATTGTGGGATTCGATGGGTTCTCTTGACACTGTCACTCAACGAACGATTCGCATTAACACTCATAATGAAATTTTAATTAATACTAGAACCTATGTACAACAGCTATTTACATTTATGAAATCAAATATCAATTCTACATCTACAACTACGGCATTTTCACAGCGAACTATTCGGGCGGCATTTTAGCGCGTCCGTCCATTCTCGTTTTTCTTGGCTCTTTTTTCCCGCCCGTCCCGCTGACTCGTGGGATATGTTATGTAGTAGATACTCGGTGGCGCCGGCTCTTCCAGCCATCTCAAGGTAGTCTGAGCGCCCCGGTCTGGGCTCCTACAATACTGCCGTGCTAAGCACAGATGTGGTATCTGCAGTAGAGCTCAAAATGAGAAATTGATGATTAAAGTTTTACAACTCGTTTCTTTGATTTATGACTTAATTAAATGCTCAACTTGCAGTAGTTGTTTCGTAAATAACTTATCTAAAAACTGTAAGAGAGTATTTTTGTAAAAACCTTAATTTAAAATTAATAAATGTAGTTACGACAAATTTTCTTTTCAAAACCTTTCCATATATTAAGCTATTTGCACTGCAAGTGACAATTACTAGGCATTTTTAGGGGTATCTGCACAGATACGACAAAAGTAGCTTAGAAAAACTTGCTCAATGTATCATTAAATAATACTGAAAACATCTGCTTTCTTTGGACTTAGCTGTTTCGCTTTATTTGGTAATACAAATCTAACAGAATCTATCTTCTGAAAGATACCATTTTCAAAACTCCAGACAGTTAAAACTGTAATCCATAACAATTTTCTGTTTTTTATATTCAAAGAATGTGTTTTTTTTAATAATGTTTTATTTTCTAGATTCATTTTTACCGAGCATGAAGATAATTTTGGCAGCAGACGATACTTAAATAAAAATATTACTGGCCGTAGAATGAAATGCATTTTTTTTGCATAAAAGAATTATTGAATATTTTGCATGCATTTCATCTTTAGAATTCGCATTTTAAATAACCATTTAAATAGAAAAAGCTAAATATTTACTTTAACAACTACGCAAAGTTGTATTAGTTTTTATTATCGACCTGTATCAACTATTCAATAAATTAATTTTTATTTCTGTGTTACAATGAACTGCTACATTATTAAATTTACTGCTTTACTAAGGTATAAAAGTCGTATCTACAAATTACTAAGGAAAAAAGTGCTAACTGCGCAGATACCACATTAAAGGCCTAGTATATGTCACTTACGTTCAAATTGCCTTAGCAAACTAAGCAAATTTGCAGTTACGACTTTTTTCTTAAAGCTTTTTTTAATATTTCGCGTTTACAAATCGCCAAAAATTTGAGATTTAGGTAAATTAAATTACTAACGACCACCTGGTGACAATAACTCAATTTTGATAATATGTGCAGATACCACATCTGTGCTTAGCACGGCAGCATATCTGCCGTATCTTCCTTTTGCTCCAAAGAACATGGCTGCTATCAGTCATTTAAGATGACAGTTGTTCTTTAGACGTCCACAGCTTATGAGTAGTGAAGTGTTATTCGTTTTGTATGGAGCAAGGGACAAAAGTCCATTGCAATTCACAGTTAAATTCACCTGCAGTCCGGACCTTGCCCCTAGTGATTTTTACGATTTCGGTCCACTGAAGAAGTTTCTGGCAATACAGAAGCCAAGAACGCAGTCCGACAGTGATTCCACAAGCAGCCGGAAGAATTCTACTACAGAAGGATCTCTAATTTAGTGCTGCGATGGGACAAATGTTTGAACCGGTGTTGTGACTATGTGTAGAAATAACGTAAGGTACGTAGCACACTACGTATATTTGTAAATACCTGTATGTACCTGTTTTTGGAGAATAAAAAATAGGCGCAAAGACTTTTTGATTTGCCGTCGTATGATAAATCATTTGACTAATGTCAAACAATCAAGTGCAAGATCTTTATGTCTACTTTAAATTTCCTGATTGAATTTGAAAAATAAAGCAAATATTTTGTTTCATAGAACATATTAAATTGTGCAGTGCAATAGAAAGCCTTGCAGCATTTTTTTTTTCCAGAAGTTAAGTGGAAATGAGACTCAAACCAGTTTTCAAGTTAATGAAAAGTTTACTTTTCACTTTGAAACTAAGAGTTAAATTTGATGGTTCAGTTGATTTTCTCAGAGATGAAAGTTAATTACTCCGAGCGAAAGAGAAAGATTTCTCTTTTCATGTAATTTGAAAAGTGTCATATGAATCAGTCTGGAAAATTATACGTAATTTTCGACAAAGATGTTGGCAAACAATTATTAGTCACTGTCTGGGCTGCGCAGTTAGAGCTCTGCTCTTGTAGTTGAAAAGTTTTGTAGGTTGCTTAGCAGTAGAATTTTTTCTGCAGTCTGCGGCGCCAGTTAACAAACCCAAAAAAAGTTTACATGGTAAGTCAGCACTAGTTTAGGCGTAGCACTTATTATGAATCAGCCCGAGGGAAACATGATGAAATTGTAGAATTACGAGTAAAACGTGAAGTAAAATTTACCTCTCAGCTACTGAGACCTTCTATATACACTGAATTATCTTTTTTATTTTTACTCTTTTTTTTTTTTTGTTTCATTCTGAATTGAATTTTTCTGCCTTATATTTGACAGATTTGTACAATAAGAGATTTAAAAAAATCTTTCCAGTTCAAAAATGGTCTACAGACCTCATAAAAAACCTTGCGACGGGCGTCGCCGTCACGCTGTTTCTACAACCGGGGTTGGTAGTTTGAAGCTTCTTCTTCTTTTTTTTTTTTTTTTTTTCCGCCCAAGAGATTATTTTGAGTAGCATCAGAGTTCAATAATTTCCAATTCACCATGGTGTCTTCTGCAACTTTTCCCCTCCAAGCATCGCATAAAAAATACAATAAAAGTTGTTTCTGTACAAAGAGGTTCATATCCCGGGGAAAAAACGAGCAGCATTGATATTCTTTTATTGCTTATCATTTTTTCAACCATCAGTTGGTTTTCCAATACTCTTTTCAAAAGCTTCTTCCTTTTGATTATTTGATTGTTTAAGGACTGTCACTGTTTTTGGAGGTCTTCGGAGAACCCAAGATTGTTGAAATTCCCTTATAAAATTCCCAAGATGTGGGCAAGAAAACGCAAGATGATGTAACTAATAATTCATAAAACTTACTCCGTTTTTCTTAATTGTTATTATTGTAGGGCCATTCCACGAAAAACGGTAATTTTGTCCCGCACGTGGCGCTTCATACACTTCACATGACGCAACCTACGGCCCACGGGTCACATTCAGTCCATGATGCTAATCCGTGTGGCTCGTTATTTTGTCCAATGCTAAAAATCGAAAAGATTATAGTAACAATGTCACAAATTTTCGAGCCAAATGTCCCGTGATTGGTTTTTGAAAAACATGCATTTAATAAAATAAGCATCAAAGTAATGCAACAACAATTATTGCTCTGTATTTTTTTTTTCCTTTTTCATATTTTCCCATGTTATTTAGAGAATAATGAAATATTTTGAAATTCAATTTTTTTTTTTCTGGCCGGCGAGAATTATTTTAATATGGGAGCCCACGGGCAGAAAAAGTTTGGGAACATTGCTTTAAGCAAGCTGATGAAAATGCTTCGTTGACCTTGTCGAGTTGAAATTAAGCATGAATGAAACCAGTTGGCTCATACAAGAAGTACAAAAAATTGTTTACAATTTGTGTATTAATTGAATAAATTATGAGACCTTTGTAATATTTGTATATGAAAATTTGGTGCAATATTATTCACTTTTCATACGAATAGAACATTCTCCATTGTTGCTACTCCTAATAGAACAACAATTCGAAACTAAATTCTTGTTAGTAGAAAACGTCCAAGGCTGTTTCTTTAAATTAAGAAGTTGAATTGAAAGTCGTCTGTTTTGTGAAATAGCTTTTCTATTAAATTCCATTCTCCATTGTCATTGCAGAGAAAACTTTTGAAAAGGAAACTATTTTAAATGCAACCGTAACCTATATCTGAGCTGTTAACCTGGATTATAAGTTGAGATTCTAATGGAATAGGAGAGGTTAACACAGGAAGTTTTGTAAAAGAGGAAAACAAAACAACATTTACAATCGTATGCAAATTAGTTATGTATATAACTTTCCTTTTGCTTTTCCTTCTAGTTGACATCTCAAAAATTTAGTAAGAACTATAGGAATTAAAATACAAAAGGCAAAAGCGTGGCTTAGATATATTGGAGGCGGGCACTATTTTCAAAACCAGTCGCTCAATTTGGTTTCTCATACATTATAAAAGAAAAAAGTCACATCATGTTTTGATAGTATTAAATACATACATAAATTTTTAATTTGATAAAAATGGCGTGCAAGATACATAAAATATACAATAGTTACAGGACACTAATATTAAATTCAAAAAAAATTTAAACCCCTAATCTGGGGAGTCCACCCTATATAGATGAATCTCGCGAGTGAGAAGTACATAAAGTTTAAGTACATTAAAAAATGTTCAAAATAGGAAAAAACGAAAAAAAAAAAGATAATCACAGCTACTAAGTTTTGCTAATAACAAAAGCAGAATCAAGAGAAAAAAATAATCGTAGCCTCGCTTACTAAAATTAATTACAAATTTATTCGTTAACAATTAGAAAATGGCAGTAGATAAAGGTTTTAAATATTTGAGCTTTCTTTCTTCGTTTGCAACAAAAAATCATTACCTAAAGCATAAATAAAGGCTTAGTATTTAGAAAATTTTGTTTAAAATGCATTTAAAAAAGTCCTAATTTAAGTTTCATATAGCTTTGAGTTTTAAAAAAAAATCTTTCTTTCGATTGGTATATTTTGAAGGTGCGAATAAATTTTCCCCACCGGAATTGCTAAGAAACTGTAATTTTCACTGATTTTAATGAATCCTTTCGGTAATTCAACTGTCACGAAGATGAGACCCAGCGAAAAACACTCTCGATCAAGTAGCTTTTGAACAAGGAAAAAAAAGGGGAAAAAATCAAAATTGACTCATCAGTTTAGGAGCTACGATGCTACGGACAGACAGACACACACGCACACACATACATACACACACACACACACCACAACACATACCTGCTTTCTCTTTGCGTCGGAGGTTAAAAAGAAAGATTTCTACGAAATACTTGGTTAAAATGTTATTGATGTAAACAAAATGCAATAAAAATGCAATTCTAAGACATAAAATATTTAACTAGAACTTGTTTAAATCATTAAAATCTGGAGCAAAATTTATGAAACCGTCTGATCAACTGTAGCCAATATTTTGATTTTAAAAAATCCATCATCAACAACGAAAATTCACTCTTTAAACCACCTCATATCACTGAAGTTTGACGAAAACTGGCTTCTTGTTTTTAGGAGTATTTGGATTTGGTATGAGCTTCCAATAGTCAGTTATTGAAGTAGATCTGGGCTGCATTTGCAGCGTCTGATACCTCTTCTAAAAAGCAAATTTGCGGTATTCAATCGCGAAAATTTTCCGAGAAGTCAGACACTTTTCATCGTCTTAGCTGTACGTTTTATTTTAGTGACGTCTAAGTGTTAACGTTTTAAGAATGAGTTCGTATTAACCATGGTCGTTTGAAGCGAGTTTAACTGTATCCGATATCTATTTATACTTTCTTCAATTTAATTTTTCGGACATCTAAAAGACTCGCAATAAAGTAACACAAAAAGTGTTTTTATTATTCATCAATCTTGTTTTGAGGTCATGAACGCAGCCATCTTGTGTTCCGAATGACCCGAAAGTTATGAAATGCATCAACTATAAACGATGAGGCCTTTATAACACCGCAGGTCAACGAAGAACTTCTCATGAACCCACGTATTTTCAGAGTCAAAGATTTTTCTCAACTCTTTCAGTGAGTTAAATGTGTCAGATTATGAAATTTAGCATCCTTTTTAAGCTGTTTAATGGGCTGTCAAAAAACTATAAAAAAAACTATAAGTCGTTTTATTATCGTTATGTTTTCTAACATCTGATTCGATCTCAGGTTTAACCCTTTGGATTGAATACCTTTTTTATACTTTTGTGTGTGTCTTTGTGTGAGTGTGTCTGTCTGTTTTGAGGAGCTTTCTCCGAGATGTGTAGAGATCCCTGGGCTAATAGACGCAGTTATTAGTTACTTTTTACCAAATTGATTTTTTGTTTTTTCACCAGAATTTAACAGTAGCTTAATGGCACAGATATTATTTAGCTATCAATCAATACCTTCGAGTTCTGAGTTGGTAGCTTTTCTAGTTGATATTTAAAGGAAACATAAAGCAAAGCAAAAAATGTGCGCCAAGTTATGCCATCGCGGGGCAAGTTGCCAATAACTATGGGCGCACACTTTATGAAAAGTGTAAGTTAAATGAAACTTAAATCAGTCACGCAGTTAAAATAAATGAATTTTATTACCACTATCAGGTTTAAACAAAAGGTTTTTCTTTGTACAATGTAAATTATAAAGTTATATAGAATTAAAAATACTCCTCAGCATTTTAATTTTCTTTCTTCTCGTATTTTTCCATTCAACGTTTTTTTTTTATTTATTTATTTTTTTTTTTTTGGTAAACTCACATGGAAAAAAAAATTATTTTTTCTAAACAGGATAAACTAGCTAAAAATACTATGAATAATGCAACGAGATTGGTTGGTGTACCGAGCCTACTAGTCCCATGTTACATTTCTTCACACGATGGGAGACAAAACCTTCTAAACCAACTTACCACAGTAGCCAATTAGCCTCAGTCTCTGCTATTTTTTGTTTTCATGTGTCATTATTACCCAAACTGGGAAATGATATACAAAGACATTATTGTATTGCAAAAACTGCAAAAAACTTTCTTAAATTCTTGAGATTGAAGTTAATTTAAAATTATGTTAAAAGTTCAGCATATAGAGGAAATGGGTCACGTTGGTCGGTTTTTCTACTATTCATTTTTTATCTCATCCATACTAATAATATAAAGCTGAAGAGTTTGTTTGAATGCGCTAATCTCAGAAACTTCTGGTTCGAATGGAAAAATTATTTTTGTGTTGAATGGTCCATTTATTGAGGAAGGCTATAGGCTATATAAAATCACGCTATGACTAATAGGAGTGGGACAGCAACAAAAAATGTTATGAAAACGGTAAAATTTATATCATTATATAAAATGCTTGAAACGCCGAATATGCGAGTCCACGGTGGTTCGACCTGAAAGTGTGGGCTTCGCAATCTAGTGGGAGTAGGTTCGAGGCAGCCATGAGGCAAATCTCGAGGATCCTTAAAACCAAACTAAACTTTGCTTGACTTTCAAATAAAATCCTAAACGATGCTAAAAGTGGTTTGTAAAAAAAGTACGTATCTTTGTCTTATTAATCAGTGGCGGCGATTCAGGGGGTGAATCCCCCCCCCTAATTTGGGGCAAATATTTATTTTATTTTCCAATTTCGGAACCAAAACTAGAAATTATATTTAAAAAAAAAGAAGCAGAATATCAAAAATTTCAAAACCTAATTATTTGGTTTACTTTGTATATCTGGTAACGAAAAATTATTTAGCACTAGCAGTAACTTTTAGTTTATGTATTTACTGTTTAGATATTACTAAATCAATTGTTTTACTTAAAAACAAGGCCATTCTTGTTCGATAAAATTATTATCAAGTATTTGTGACATCTCAAAATTCTTTGGGGTAAATAATGTAAATCTAATTCATGTCTAAGTGTTTATTCGGAGAAGGTTTTTGTGCACGAAATTCATGAAAATCTTAATAAAAAAGTGAGTTAAGTTGCTAGATTTCCTCAGTTACCACTTATCTGCTCTCAAAACCAGCGCTAGCAAGATTTTGTACTTTTCTCTATCTCTCTCTCCCTTTTTTTTTCCTTTCTATGCTAAAAGTTCTATGGCTTTTTTTTTTTTTTTTGCCTCCCTCCCACTTTTCAGTCTTAATCGACGCCTCTGTTATTAATTATTGATTAACTAATAATATAAAGCAGTAGAGTTTGTTTGAATGCGCCAATCTCGGGAACTACTGGTTCGAACTGAAAAATTGTTTGTGTTGAATAGTTCATTCATTGAGGAAGGATATATAACATCATGCTATGGCTAACAGGAGTGGAGCAGCAATAAAAAATGTTATGAAAACGGGAAAATTTATATCATAATATAAAATGCTTGGATCGCCGAATATACGTGTATTTTTGATGTACACCGTGCAACGCTGGGCAATGCAGCTAGTAGAAAATAAAATGAGCAGTATAATTTTCCACGCATGTAGTTCATTAAACATTTCTCACCATCCTAGAACTTTTTGAAAGTGTTCAGTTCATAAACTTTTTTTACATAAATTTTTTAACAGACCTCTGTGAAGCAGATCAACATGCCCCAAGTGAGGGGCACGTTAATCCGCACTACGAAAACAACTTCGATAACAATTTTAATGAACTAATATTATAACTAACTTATGTTCTTTTGGGTTTAGCGCGAAAAAAAAAATCAAAGATCTGTATAACATATTAAAGTATTAAGTTTACTAACTTCTACTGAACTTTTATGGCAGAACCATCTACTTTTGCTCAAGAATCTCCGCAAGGGGGTTGTTTCCTTCAGTCAAAAGTATTTCTTTTAGTCATTGAAATTGATAGAATGAGTAAAAAAAAAAATAACATGGACCCAGAAAATACTTTAATTTTCCCAACAGTTATTTTTTAATTAATTTTTTAAAATGTCCGATTTTGAAAACAAGGCGTGGTCTTTATGACGTCACAAATCATGTCCTTTGGCGCATTTTTCACTGCGTTTCCACGTTATGATAATCAAGAAGCGAATTAAAATTGCGCTCTATGCTTGCTATCAACCATATCGTTGCTAATACACGTGAGTAAAGATGCGAATTAAATATTTGGAGCTGTGAATGGCAACACTAAATGGCATTTCATCATTTGTGACGTCACACGACAGAAGCGTAAACAATGAAAGCGCACCGATTTTAGTAATTTTTTAAAAATATTAAACTTAAACAAATTATTTAAAAAATGGTCAGATCCTATGTTTTTAAACATGCTCTTTCAGAAAAAAATACTTTAAAAATTTTGGAAACGACCCCATTTGAGTCTTCATCTACTTCACTGTTGCTTCAACTAAACTATAAAAGCACTTATTTTTGTGAGCCGTAATTTTCGCGAAAATGAAGGTAACGCGGTGATCTTGCAAGCTGAAAATTTTGCGAATTTCGTATAAACAGAACTGAAAGTTGATGTTTAATATAAAGTTGAAATATTTCGCGAGGCTTAAATTTTCGCGATAACCTCAGGCTCGCGAAAATTAAAGCCTCGCGAAAATAAGTGCTTTTACAGTAATATTTACATTCTAATTCTCCTAAAAGTTTTCGTTCTTTGTGGGTTTTCAAACAGTAAAACAACGTACCCCACGATCTTGGTCAGAAGAAATGCTGTCTTATTTATATTTTTTCCCTTTGTGACAAAAAATAAAGAAACTACAAATAATTATGGAACTAAAAAGACACTTTAAGAGAAGAATTTATTTTTTTTCTCCCCTCTTTATTGAAACCATTTTAAAAATTAAAGTTTGCAGACTTAAGGAAATTACTCAGCAATGAAAAAATAGCGATATTTTTTTTTCTGAAATAAAGTTTGTTTATTATGAATGTACCACTTCATTCTTCTATTGGATTTGTAGAAATATAGTTGCTATTTTTTGGTTATAAATAAAAATAAAAAACATTACTTCAGTGTTAAAATTATTGAGAATGGTCCAACGTGCCCCGCGGTCCAAAGAGTCCCATCTTCCCCTAAGGCAGAATTATCAACCTTTTTTTTACCCACGAGTTCATTTTATGTATCATTAAGTAAGCAAGACACTCTTTTATATGTATCAGGCAATTCCACGGGCTTCTGATTGATATTTTCAAAGCAAAATAATAGGTATTTTCTAATATTTAACACAGAACACTTATTATTTTAATAACAAGATGATTATGCAATATAGCGTGACATGTGAAAAGGGGGTGGGGAGGGACTAACGTGAAACATGGCACTTTGTGACAAAGGAGGGGGGAGGGGATAGGTCAAATATGATGAAAAAAAGTGTCACATCATTTGTAGATAGCCCTTAAAATGAAGATATTAATTAAACTGAACCTCAAGAGATCTTATTAAATAACTACTTCCTTTATTAACAGTTAGGATACGCATGAAATGCGATAAAGGTTTTAACATATTTACTTTTCTTAGTTATTATCGTGTCATTACTTACGTAAGAAAAGTTTGTTGATGTCGATAATTAGTGGGATTTACGAATGAAATTAATCACTTGTTTTTGCGTATTGAATTGCATAAAAGTTTTCGATCTTTCATTTAAATTTTTCACTTTGGAATAGCGCCCATACATAATAATGTGTGTATTTATTTTTAAGGAACTCATAATTATGCATTTTCGTGTATTTTACGCACCAAAAATTGGTGGTCACCTTTCTTTTATAAGAATATAAAAATCTTTATATTCTCTGTTTATACGCATCCTAAAAAAGTGTATATTTAAAAATATAAATTAACCTGTTCAATTTATGAATATTTTTTAAATATATTTTTCCTTTTTAATTACCTGGGCTTCCTTTAATTTTTTTACAAGAACTCATGTTTGAAGGAATATTAATTTTAAGTTTCCATTTTGTACAAATCTGCTCATACTATAGCATTAGGCTCTTTTTGCAAGAATTTTTTTCACACCCTCCTTTTAGCGCAGTGTCATAAACCCGCAGCTTAAAGGAGGTTCCGAACCACTACAACTTGACCGGAAGAAGTGCTGTACCGATTAATAACTTTTATGCCCTCATCGAGATTTGAACCACAAGAGACGTTAGTGAGCCTTGAGTTAAACGTGTGCTTACGTGCGATCCATAAGTAGGGTTTGATGGAACAGAATGCATTTCAATGAACTGCATTTCAGTGAACTGCAATTTAGTGAACTGAATCCATGTTGTCCAGCATCACTTACTTGGGCTGATATTACCATCCCTTGCCACAAAACCAAAGGAGGATTCAGGGGAGGGTAATTTAAGGATTGACTGGGTTTGTTTACTGGGATATTGCTATTTTGAGTTTTTTTTATTCATTTTCAAAAGAACAATCATCTCTAATGAGGTTAACTTTTTTTTTTCAGAGCACTCTTCCACCTCAAACCACATGTCGTGAGTGTACACTTTCCCAAGCTATTTTATAGCTGTCTCATATATTCAACGTTTACGGTAACGTTACCAGCGTGTCTTCCGAAAGAAATATAACTTGATGACAATAAATTTGAGCGAATTTGATCCATGGTGCAGGCTGCGCCACTGTAAGTTTATAGGGGGGTAATTTGAAAAGGTTTTGATCTCTATTTTGAGGAAAGAGTGCTCCTTACCATAGGTGGGAGTGCGTAATCAACCTTGGAGGAAAGCCCCCCCCCCCCTGCTTAACTAATATTTTTTTACATAGGAGGTATAGTACCGGCCTTGAAACTTGACCCCCCTTAGAAAATTTTCTGGATCCGCCCCTGCACAAAACAGATGAGTTTCTTTTACTGTTTTATAGGTTATTTTTCTCACTTACACTCCTTTGCTTTTTGGTGCATCAATTTCATTGCGAAGTTTGAGCATAGAGCATTGGATTTGTTGAAGTGTAAAATCATTGCAAACGCATTTACAACAGTTGTTTTTCCTCCAAAACAAACAAGTACACAAAAAGTTATTGTATTCCCAAAAATGGGACCGAGGTGGCCTGATCGGTAAGGCGTTGAACCCGAAACTGAAGGGTCCCGAGTTTGACGTCAACCGATTGAAGATCCTACGTGTTTGCTAACGGTGATTGGCGCACGTTAAATATGTCGTGCTAAGTCTTCCAAGTCACTAAGTCTTCCAAGCTCCCATTCCATATCAATACCTCTGGGGTGCTGGGTTTGGGGTTTCTCGGCTCCTGGCCTGGATCAGAAAACAAAGCTCTTTTCAGGAACACATCCAACCGGTTAAACAACGGGCAGTGGATTAACCGGTTGGTTACGGGGGACCCTGGAGTAAAATGTAATGTAATGTAATCTAAAAAATGTATTCACACTCTCTAGCAGACTCCGTGCAACTCAGTTTCATTGTTTGAAAGGAATAAGTAAATAAACGAGCAAACAATGACAATTTGAAACAATTTCATTCCTGTATATATTTAGTCATGGTTTTTTACACATTGTTGCTGCGTCCTCATTTGGAACGAGTGAACGGAAGGAAGTACTCTGAATTGGATGTGGCCACAGAAAAAGCAAATTAATCTTTTGTGCGATTAAAAACAAAGCCCACAATGATAAATCCTTTTCGTTGTGGTAAATCCATTACTGACAGAAGATAGAATAAGTTGTCGAGCAAGTTGTAGGAAGGCCATTACTGCCGAGTAAATATGATGAATTAGTCACGCTACAACGCAGATTTTTTTTGTAATTTTTACGCCATTTTGTAATGGAAAGGACAAAGTTTGAACTCGCTTGAGGTCATCCGCTAATAACCAGTCTCCCGGCGATGAGCGTTTGAGCGGTTAAAAAATTTCAATTTTACTTTTAATGATAGGGTGGTTTATTTAATTCGTAGTTTATTTCAATCCCTGCGGGAAAAGGAAGCTAATGATGCATTAAGTTTGAATAATGATGCTTATTCATACTAGAGATCATCAACTGATTTGTCGTTAAGAACGTCTTTATGTATGGTAAGCTCTCCCATTTAGGTAAGGTGACCATACGTCCCGTTATGAATGGGACAATCCTGTTTTCAGGTAGCCTGTCCCGTTGTTCCCGTACACATTGCGGGAGGCTGAAATACCCCGTTTTCTGGAGTGACAGAATGGAACCAGGGGCACCCAGGAACTTAAAATTTTGGGAGGGGGTAAACTCTCAATTCAACGAATGTTGTACCAAATTTTATCGAGTGTTAAAATATGAGCATGCACGCATACCTACCTACCTATAGCTTGACCAGGAAAAGAAGGCGGATGACCTTGAAGCAAAAACATCATTTGTATCATTTGTAACAAATTTTTCGTTATTTTTGAGCAATCACGAATGCTTATTGCTTTCATTTGACTGTTTTGAGGTCCTATCATTTTATTTTCCCTCCAGCACCCTCTGCAGCATCACCGTCGACCGGCCGCCTCACGATGCTGCTCCTCTAGCGAAAACCGTTTCCAGGTTGCGTCAATATCCTACACTTACACGTACACACACACACAAACAAATACACACACATACATACACATACACACACACGCATATATACAGACACCTACACATACACACAAACCTACACACAACTACCCACACACTCATGCCTGCACACAGACACAAACACATATGCCTACACACACATTCACATCCCCCCTCCACACACAAACACTCATACACACAACTACCCACACACTCATACCTGCACACAGACATAAACACACATGCCTACACACACATACACATACCCCCTACACACAAACACACATACCCCTCCCCCCCACATACACATAAACACACACACTCGTGATTGCGAAAAACATAATTTGAATTCAAAAGATCAAAATTCAATTTTTTTTTCATTTTCTTTTTCTTTCTTTCTTTCTTTTTTTTTTTTTTTGGAATAGATAGGATTAGCAAGACCTTGCCTCCTACTATTCGGTGCTTTCTGGCAGATTCTACCTATTACAAATGATGTTTCGCTTCAAGGTCATCCGCCTTCTTTTCGTGGTCAAGCTTTACCTGTATCTAAAGCAGTGTTGGGCATCAACTAAAAAAATCAACTAAATTTGTAATTGATTGATTAGTTGACTAAAGTAATCTGACTCCCATTTAGTTCAGACTAATGTTTTAAAAATTTAATTCAATTGCAGACGAAGATTAACGTTAGTTTAAACTAACTCGTTAGTTGACTAAAAAAACTAATTTAGTTCAGATTGATTTAGTTCAGATTAAATTAATCAGATTGAATTTAGTCAGACTAAAAGTAATCAGATTAAAAGTAATCAAATTAATTTGATTACTTTTTTAATTCAGATTACATTCGTAAAATATAAATATCACATGAACAGAGGCACTTTTGTATTTCTACGTGTATATATATATTTATGCAAGCATACACGAGTTAATGCGTGTACATACGACTACGTGCGGGTATATACGTATATAAACGTGTTATCCCGCGTATGTTCGTGTATGTTCGTGTTCGGAGGTATATTTGAAATTTTAAGTAAATACACATATTTATGTGTGCATACACCAGTAAATACGTGTATATACGAGTATGTACGTGTATATAAGAGTATGTACGTGTACACATAAGAATATGCGTCTAGATACGTGTTACCCCGAGTATACTCGTGAAAAATGGTACATTTGTATTTCTACGTCATATTCCAGCGTGCGTATATGAGAAAGTACGTGTATATACAAGTATGTTCGTGCACACACGAGAATATGCTCATAGATATGTGTTACCCCGAATTTACTCGTGTAAAGAGGTACATTTCTATTTAAACGTGTATACACATATTTATGCAGGCATATACGAGAAAATACGTGTATATACGAGTAAGTATGTGCACACACGACAATAGGCTTATAGATACGTGTTTAACCCGAGTATACTCGTGTAAGATGGCACATTTGTATTTCTACGTGTATGTGCATATTTATGCGTTTATAAGCGAGTAAATACGTGTATATACGAGTATGTACGTGCACACACGATTATGCGTATAGATACGTGTTACCCCGAGTATACTCGTGTACAGAGGTAAATTTGCTTTTAATTGTGTATATACATATTTATGCGTACACACAAGCTATGATACGTGTATATACGTGTACACATGAGAATATGCGTATAGATACGTGTTACTCCGAATATACTCGTGTAAAGAGGTACATTTGTATTTCTACGTTTATATACATATTTAAGCGTCATATACGAGATGGTACGTGTATAAAGTATGTTCATGTAC